>NC_082600.1:5506320-5703820 GCF_030936135.1 Gavia stellata | reverse complement strand
TAATGAATCTAATCACAATGTAAAACACTCCCAGGAACCGCGGGCCTTGCGGAGTGCTAATTACAGATGAAACTAGCCTAAGCCTTAAGAAAAATAAAAGAAGGCATAAAGAAGGAAAGGCACAGTGTCTTAGCTGGACCTGCAATTCCAATTCAGGGCGAGCAACGCAAATAAAAGAGAGACCCAACAAGTGCCAAAATTAAAGAACGAGCAAAATTAAGACTGAAAGTCTTCTATATTTTATTATTTGTCAGCTGCTTACTAGCCTTACAGTAACCAGGAATGGTGACCTCTTGCTCTAATCAGCAGTATCTACCAGAAAGCCCATATTGCCATCAGATTCTTCTGCAACGTGGCACTACTATCACAGCAATGAACCTACAGCAAAGAGAAATGCAGTTGATCCTGCTATATCATTTGAATGCATTTGCGACTCTGTACCTACGGTTTAAATTCACTGTAGAGAGCAACTTGCAATACCTTTAACAGGCTCTAATCTCTCTGGTTTCAGTTTGAGACCAAGAGGCATTTCATATCATCAGCAGTGGATTTATATTGTATGCTTAGAAAATAGAAATGGATTTCCAGGGGGTTTAATTTATCAATATCTAGTCTTTATGGGAAACATTCGTTTGCATAGGAAAAGGGGTTAAAAGAAGGTTTAAATTATGTCTTTAATATTTCCTGAAAACTTTGTACAAAAATATTCTATGCCACAAAAGCCCATTAAATATTCAAACTTTAATATACATTCCTCAGTAACAAATGTACAGTTAGATAACACATAAAGAATTATGAATGACTAATTATATTTTGCATATTTACAGCAAAGACAATTAGCAAATAGCTTTTATATGCAAAATAAATGAAAAAGTAATTAAGATGCACTAACTAGAGCAGCAATATCAAGTCTGTTGTCTTGTGATTCATTCCTAACAAACATAATAATTATGCATTCATTGTCATATAATTAAAACAGCTCTGTCCTTTAGAAAACTGGTTATTTACTGTATAATAACCTGAAGAGTGGCAGAAGTTCCTCATAATGGTGAGACAGATAATTAAATATTTCTTCCTGGTGTCTGCTCACTCAGTTGAGTTTATTATCTTAAACTTGTGCAAGAAAACATTTCCTCTGCAGTTCCAAAAGCTCACCCATTCACCGTTGGGAAAGTTATGCCTTTGCCATGACCCGCTCCCAAGCCAGCTATCCAAAACCTCCCGGGTACTGCCAAAACGGGCATGGCATTAAAACCCATCCCAGGATGAGACAGCCCAGGGGTCCAGCCTAGGAAGGGTGGGGACACTCTGGTTAGAGCCTGGGGTTCCCTTCTCCTCCATGCTATGACCTTGGTTGAACTTCTCCAGTGTTATTGCAGGAGACAGCCACATGTTTCGTTTTGTGCGTGGAGAATATCCCCTGGCATGAATGCATGGGCAGAACTACATCCTTGTAGGACCAGGGACTTATCCGTCCCAGACCGCAGCTCTCCAGCTGTAGCACAGGCATCACCGCACCTCCACTCTCCACCTTTTCCTATTCCCTTCATTTCCCAGCTCTTATTATATCTCAGTAAAACATAATAAATCATCCAGTCTCAACTAGAACCCTTAATCACTACTGAACAGAACAGTAATATCCAGTACCATAAGCCGTCTTTATAATACTAATATCATCAAGCACTTTTTTTTTGGTCTCAAAATTCTGTTTTCCTATAAACCTCAACTGCAGAACCCTCCGAGCTGCAGTGCAGGAAAAACAATGTAATTGCTTGGCTGCACGTACGGCTGGCCTGGATCAGTAATCGGATTTCGAGGGACTCAATAGGTAAGGAGCAGGGCAGCGGGAGCCAGGTTCACCTACACAAGCTGGGACGGACGGATGGACGGACTTAGCTCGTGCTGCTGGACAGACTTCATCCTCCTCTCCGAGCCCTTGACATCGGTTCTTGCTCCTGTCCCAGCCACTCACCTTCCCGCGAAGGGAAGGGATAGCCATTCCTTGTAATGTTTCTCTACCAGATGGTCTTTCCTTTTTTATTTGAGCAAAACTAGGCATGTTTTGCTGGTGGAAGGAGAATCCCCAGGCATGGAGGGGTCTGTGCAAGGGGACACGGTAAGACTGGAGAGGTCTCCATGAGCAGAGGAGGACTCAGGACCAGCCTTGCATAGCCCCGTGCAGAGGGATCCAGGGCGGCTTTTATTGCCTGCGGTCGCCGTCACTTCACCCCCATTCCTAGGAGTATTTGGGGTATCCTGATATTTGCCCTGAAGCAACGGGTCGGCTAAACCATGCTGCAATACGCACAGAAGGAAAGAGATAAAAGGACCACAGCTCCCAGACACACTGGAAATAGCACTGTGCTTTTCACGCAGTGCCCTCTGGAAGGCAGGGGATTTTTGCACAGATTTCTTAATACTCCAAGGGGAAAAAAAGAAATAGAGTCCCTTTGGGCTTTGTTACACAATTCATTTACTCAGACTTTCTCATCTGCTCATTTCCATGTCAAGAATGCAGCGGGACTTCACCTGACCTACATGGAGGGACCCCCAAATGCTACACCCCTGCAGCGTGATATATTTCTTTTAAGAGAATTAATGCATCCTGTGAAGCTCGAGACTCACAGGGTCCCCATCCCACCCCATTTCTAATTCATCACTCAGTGTTTAGAACAGAAAAAGGGGACAGGTTATATCTTCCTTTAACTCCTACAGAGCAGGTCTTCGCTGCTGCAGAGATTTCAGTGTCTTTAGGCCACACTTACACCCCATAAGGCTGACCTGTTGCTTAGATGGATTTCCCAACAGCTCTGTCTTTCTTTATTACTCCCTTTGAGTCGATCTTAAGAATGTTTTGTACTTCTGCTGAGCAACCAGGGTTTACTCACTTCTTGCATAGCCAATACCTAGCCCATTGCTTGAGTCAGATAAGGGTGGAGGGGAAACATGCCTAAGTATAGGCAATTCATCTGTCATCCCTTTGAGATCCTGGCCCTTTTTCCCGGTCCCACAAACCATCTCCACCACATACAGAGGAACGGGGACCATTAGCCATCCTACAGGATGCATTAGCCATCCTACGGGGAGCATTAGCCACCCTATAGGGAGTATCAGCCATCCTACAGGGACCGTGAGCTCCCTAGAGCCTACAAGGCATCAGGACATAGCGGTTCTGTGCCCGGCTCTGCACAGAGCTGTCAGGATGACAGACTTAACCTCTCTCTGTCCCTGTTTACCCAAAGTAAGAAGATTGTAAGGCTTAGTTAATGTTTGTAAGTGCCTCAGCATTCTTATATGATAGGTGCTGTGTACATGCAAGTGTATTATAATACATGTTATAAGAAGAATTATTAAGCCATAATTTATTAATTTAAAGGTAGCAGACACTCGTGCATGATAGCCTTTCTAGCTGCTTCTTTACAGGCACCCAGAAAATGACATTTAAGTTAAAATCAGGTTAAAGAAAAAGAATGCAGTCAATCACTACTGGATACTGAGTTAGTAAATACCAATTCTATAAAATGAGTCACCGATAAGAACTTTGATAAAATCAGACGTTAGGGAAAGGAGACTTGGAGAGACTGATGTGACACATGCATTCATTTCAGAAGTTATACCGCTTTTTTTGGAAACTCGACTTTTCTTTTGGGCACTTCTATTTTCTGCATGCCCTTTCAAAATACTGGGGACCCCAGCAGCAGCTGGGCACAAAACCAGAAGGATGGCCCTTTGGCTTCAAAACTTTGATGGCAGACAACGTGAGCCCCCAGGAAAGAAACAGGAGGTCCTCTATGACCTTAACTGAAATCAGGGTGAGAATCAAAAGCCCTTTAAGCATTCCCAAATATAGAGGCAGCCAAGTGTTTTAAGTACTGGGAGAAGGTAAAGTATACGCAAAGCAGGGTGGGCAGGCTCACAAAGGAATCGTAGCTGCTCCTAGATCTGTTAAAGGAGGGACGGCACTGAAGTAATATGGGCTTCAAGAAGTAGGATGGACTAAGGTTTGCCTGTGGCCCAGATTCAGGAAGGTGGTGATGTACAAGCAGAGCTTCAAGTCCTGGAGGATCCCGTGGAGAGCTCTGGGACCTCGCTGGTGCTTACAGAAGCATGTGCATGTGCTTAAAGACATTCTCAAGCGGGAGTCAAGAGGCCAAGCCATCAATAAGACGCGAGTGCTCGCATTTAATGTGTTTTGCACATGCGACCCAAACCCACCAACAAGCTCTCCTGAAAGCAGAGCTGCCGAAATGAAAATGCTACCGCTACTTTGGCAATGAACTGTTGCACCTGAAGCAAAGAGGATGCAGCAAGGCCAGCTCCGTATTTCCTCTTTTTCTTTAATCCCAGATCGAAAACTGGTTTCTTTTACCTTTCCAAGGTGCTGCGTGCCCTGCATTTCTCCTTCTGCTGCAGAGGTAACACCCGGCCACGTCCCCCTGGGCACAACCTCAGCACGGCAAAGGGCCAGCAGCTGGGCTTTACCTTCAGTATAGGTATATATATCCCTACTTATGGGTGGGGGTAAGAGGCCTTTGGTAAAAGAAGAAAATGAGCTCTTTCTCTCTCTTTCTCTCTGTGTAAAAGAGGGAGAGAAAATAAAATTCCAGCAGCTACAAGCTGGCGACATTATACTGTCATAATCCAGAAATGAACATTGATTCTGAAGAAGTCGCTTCTTCAAACTTTAACGCAACAATTAAGTATTCCATTGTCATGGCTCAATTAAATGGTATGGCCTGAGAAAATTGGGGATTGTAAAGTGAGGATGGAATGTGCTTTGATCCTCTTTCCAGGGTTATTGTTTCATTAATAAATGAACATGTCATTTGTCTCACCAGAGGGAGCTCCTGCCCTCCAGGCTTTTTCCCTTTTTTGTTCAGGTTTTATAAAGATGAATTTCCAGTGCTCTGAAATACCATGGATTAGTAGTTAAGCCTGACAGCACTTCGGGGAGTAGTGGGCTTAAAGTGCCTCACACAGGTCTCCAAAGCACTTGTTTACTAATAGAGGAAATCAGCGACCGTCTGCAGCTGCTGATATCGCATTACCATTTGGAAAGACAGTAGCTGAGATAACAAATCACACAGTTTTAATAATTACTCCTGCATTCCAGTTTTTTGTTTCCTGCGTAACTGCAAAGGCTGGATTTCTTCCAAATAAACAGATAAAAACAGTATGGAACTTTTATCTTTTAATGATAATGACAACACATCATGTTTCACTAAAAGTTTCCTGCTGAATTTTTTTCTGATTTCTAGAGTTTCAATAAAATGTAATTATACTTTATAATTCCACTCTTTTAATCTTCACTTCAAAAACTATTCACAGTTAGCAAGTTTGCTAGGCACGGAGAGGGGGTGAGGAGCAGAAGCGGACTTCCCCCACATCGGGCTGTTCATAAATTCTGTCTGGGGGTAAACCTGTCACTGAAACGGCACAAACTGAGCTGCTTTGCATTCAAATTAATACCTACTTTAATTTGAATATAAAATAGCTCCATTTCTGTGGTTATTAAGAAAAAGTAACAAAACCGTTTGGCAATGAATGGATGTTTAAGATAGGATACACTTGCAACCTATTTCTTTTCCGTTCCCGGGTTTCTTTCTTCTTTTTTAAGCCTTTGGATACTTCAGTATTAGGATGTTTGCATATCGATAGATAAGGCGTTAAAATAAAACAATACCTATAAAATCCGAATGGTTAACATATACTCTGGGAGTCAAAAAGTTCCCATTATCCCAGTGCTGAATTAGACTTCACGGGTTTTGTTCGAGTACATCTTCCCATCTTGTCCTTTGCTACGCTCAGAGAAAAGCCAGCGATTTCATTAACAACTTTTCTTGCTAAATAATTTCATGGACTTATTTAGGAGAGCAGAGAAGAGAGGAATACCGCAATTATACCTTCCTCTTCCAACTCAAAATGTTCAGACTTAAAGGTAAGGTAAACTTTTCTCACAGCTTTTAGTTTGCTTACCATCAGCCCATGTTCCACTGGGTGATTAAAGAAAGCTTTTTTAAAGCATTACTTCAGAATGATCTTAATTGGTGCAAGGTTGAGCCCTTTCTAGGAGGGGAGGGAAAAGGTTGAATAGCCTTTTCAAGTCACATGAAAGTTTCTAGGATGAATGTACGATAATTAGATTAATAAGTAGCTTAATTTATCACAGCTAAGGATTTCAACAGCCACACATTAGAGCAAGAAAAAAAAGATTAGTGTGATTCCAGTTTGTAAAAAATTGTACTGAAACTTGATTAACCTTAAATACAAAGTGCCTTTCTTTTTGTGTGTAAATTCAGTAGTTAAGGGGAAAAAAACCCACTAAAATAATCAGAAAAGTCCTGTTCCGTTCCTTTGTGTTCGCTAGCTAATGAGAGATATCGGAGTTGTACAAAACAACTTTTCCCTGCGAGGTTATTCTTCCTAGAACATGGATTTAAATGAAATCTGCAATCCCTACCACTGTTGCAGACCCCAAAGATCTGTGTGAGGTGTGAGATAACGTATGCAGGCGTTAAAAATATCTCCAGCATCAGCCATTTTCATTTTAAGATAAAAGAAAATGAAAATAGGTGAAATAAATATCTATTCCAGCGTAACGCAAAGTTATATTCACCTTAGCCCCAGCAATGAAAAAGGAATGAACAGGAGCCTGCGTGCCAGGGAGCGGTATGGAAAACAACTGTAGCCAAAGCTAATGCGGAGTGTGCAATTATCAATGACAATTAGCCCGGCAATATTCACTCATGCCGAGCACGACGTCTACAACACGACATCATTTCAACAGCACTCTCCGTTGCCGGTATCAGCCTAAAATCAAATGTGGCAAACGCAGGAGCAGAGCAGCAGCTCGGTGCAGAAAAACTCGTTCACTGATGGGAGATTCATGTAAAATATTGCCAGACCATCCAGCTTTCCCCTCGCCACCGTCTCTGCTTCCTTAAAGGACAATCCCTTAATAGAGAGTGAAATCTGCTGTGCTTTTTGATGTTGCCATCCACCGCGGAGGTTGCTTTCGGTGGTGTCATTATTTATCAGCGCTAACGTCAGATTTCATTAATCTAACTCCTTAACACTTGTATGGCGGTGGATAAAAATTCCCAGTGCTTTTTATTAAGGGGGCTGGCACCGGGGCTAGCAAAGCCCGCGGAAGGGTCTGGAGGACGGTGGTATGGTTCCTGTCAACGCTCAACAGCCATCGTCATTTTGAGGAGGCCTAATGCAAACCCAGCGGTAGCGAGACGCGAGATGCTGGGTTTGTGACTCCCTGTCCTGAATCTCTCTTTGAAAGGGGATGATAAGGGGGAAGGTTGGTTCGTACTCGTAGGAAACTGCAAATGAAACGACTCAGAGCCTAAAAGAGAAATTAAAAAATAAAATTTAAAAAAAAAGTCATGAAATGAGAAAGGAGGACGGCTTCTTTTAATTTTATCTCTGAAACACTTAAGAGATGAGTAAGAGCGCTAATGAAAGGGAATGTAATTATAGCCCAGATAGTGCATATTGCACACACCGTAACGTTGGAAAGGTTAACCCTGGCAAAGAGAGATCATACAAATCAAAGTGGCTGAGGGCACTCATGCATCGGCCTGTTTGATAAGATTGATAACTGTAACCAGTAGCTTAGGAGAATCGATTTCCACTGCCGGGGATCTCTCTGGATGCTCTCATCTTTTCTTCTGTTTATATGAAAGTGAAGCTTTAAAGATGTTTTATCATCTAATGGCGAATATGACACACAGTTACAAACGAAATCTTTTTTTAATCTCAGAATGGAAAATTTAAGCGGGGCAGTGATTCGCTTTAATTATGTATATTGAACAAATTTGAAGAGATGAGAAGAAACTTGTTTTTCAGCCCACTGAACCCAAGTGCTTGCCTGTAATCTAAAATGGATATCTAATTATTGTTCAACATTATTTATTTAGGAGGAGTTACGACCTCTAATTTGCCTTTAAATGATTAATTTAGTGTTTAAATAAAGCTCCTTTTATTTAATAATGTTTTCTTTAACCAATCTTCACTAATGTCAATAAACTCTTTGTTTAACCTTCTTAAAGGAAACATTTTCTCAGCTCTAAGACAATTATGAATTACCAAAACCCATATAGAAAAATGAGCTAAGTCATTATCTAATATTATTGCAGTGTGCTTAAGAAGAGAATATTCCACGCCAATAACATAAAGCAGGAGAGAGGAAACAAGCTTTTCTAAATATTGAGAATTTTAAGCAGTCTGCCTCTTTTTGAGGTGATAAGGCAGTACAGAAATACCCCAAAATACTAATGGCTAAATAAACTCATCCACTTCTATTGGCATTCTTAAGTGGTACTCGGTTCAGGTCCCAGGCACAAACCCAGCAGCACAAATACCCCCGCTCCATATGCAGAGAGATGGTCAGATGAAATGTGGGTGCTCTCGTCCTGTCCCCAGCCCTCAGCAGGGCACCCTCACCCGTGGCAAGGGTGACTATGTACTACCCTGCTGCTCCCTCGATGTCCAGGACAAGAGGGGATAAGCTCAGACATGGGGGCGAGGGAGCACAAGTCACTGCCCCGAAACTCTGCTCTGCACTTTTGGCTATTTTCGGAAGCTGACTCTCACATATAGATATAATGGCACATATATATTACATTATAGTATATACTGGCCACTGATTTTGAAAGCAACTGCCTTTTGGGAGTCCAAGTGGGACTGCTATGTGTTAAATATTGAGCACCATTTCTACGTAATAAATTATGCTTGTGATAATGCATACGCTTTCTTGGTCTTGCTTAGATCCTCCGTACTTTGCTCTGAAGTACACCGGAGCTGGGAAGATCACAGGAAAAAATAGGCAGCACAAACAAAGAAAAACTGATGTCCGAGAGACCAGAAAGTGGCAGGAGGTAAGTAGTGGAGGAGAAAGAGGAGAGGCAGAGCTTCCAGCAGGAGCCAGATGAAACAGAAAAGCCCCGAGTGGGAGAAAGTGGTGAGAAGGAGCAAGAAGAAAGACTTTGGAGGCTGCAAAAAAATCCATGGAGTGAGGTTCACAGGATCACCCAAGTGTTGAGGTTGGCAGGGTTGTCCAAGAGCAGCTCAGGCAGGGCCAGCTATGGCAGGTTGCCCAAGACCATGTCCAGCCTGGTTTGAATGTCTCCATGGATGGAGACTCCTCTCTGGGCAGCCTGATCCAGCGGTCAACCACCCTCATGGCAAAAATGAGTTTTCTTATGGGTTTCTTATGGGTTTTCTTATGTTCAGATTGAATTTCCTATGCTCATGCATGGGATGAGGTCCCAGTCTTGGGCTTGTCTTATTATTGACCCAAAAGCTCACCGTGGGTACTGAGGAACGTCCCCCACAAATGAATGGAAGGCAGGTTCATTGTTATAGTAGGAGCAAAACCTGAAGCTGCTCAGGAGTGGTGTGAGAGCACTGGGATGGAAACACCTGTCTTCTGAAGGTGCGGTCTGGAGAAATGTCCTAAGTGGGAAAAGAAAGAATGGATAGATGGGCCACAAACTGGGAAGGGGAAATTGCAGCAAGCTCTCAGAAGAGAGCAACAAATTTTAAGAGAAGGTGTGAGTCCCAACTGAGCATTAGTAGCAGAGCTACAGGAGAGACTGTCTAAAAAAATGTATGGCCTTCCCTTAACCACACTGGTTAGTGTCTGGAGCTCCAGTCATGGAGGTCTGAAGAAGAGCTGTGATAATTTCTAACTTGGGAAATGTGCTGCCTTTATCATAGGCGGAGTTGAAACGGTCCTCACATGCAAAGCTGTACTCTTGTACAGCAAAAGCAGCAGCAGAGCATGAGGCTTTTCTGTGCAATTACTCCTTCCAGGTCTTGTTGAAGATCCCAGGCAGAAGAGGGGGAGAAAGCGCCCAGATTTGAATGAAGAGAGCTGAGCAACAGTGAAGGGCAGCACAAAAGCCACAGCATTGCAGATGTACAGGGAAAAGGAAAAGGAGGAAAATGGGTGTGTAATAAGCATTGATAGGAGCTCTTGGGAGCAAGAAAGGAGAAGCAGACTGAGGAGGGAGTCTGGTGATCAAAAGAGCTTTTGACTATTCATTTTCTGAAGTTTTGACATTATAGTTTCAAAATTTTTTCCCAACCATATGGGCTAAGACCTCATCCAAGTTGTAGCTGTCTAAGAAAAGCAAAATCTCTAATGCCTGATCTTTAGTTCTTTACAGTCCGTATCTAGGATGACACACTGGGATGGCCAATTTATCTAGGATGACACGCTGGGATGGCCAATTTGCAACTGATTTGGTAGAAGGAATATCCATGCCCAGCTTACTTCTTCTCTCCCACCTTGTCCTGACACATGTTGTACACCATCCCCTTAAAACTCAGAGTATCTGAGGCCGCACAACAAGAGTCCAGCTGATGCCATCAATACAACCAGGAGTCTCTTTTAACACTCACCCGCAAGCTGACCTCTGTGTAAGTGGTGATTTGGGTCCACAAAATAAACGAGGAGGACCTGGGAGACCCCCAAACTCCCTTCCAAAGCGAGCAGAGTTGGGACAAGCTGCCGCCGTAACATCCCCTCAATGCTGGACCAGCACATATGGAGTGAAGAAGATTTGAATCCCACCTTCAGCTTTGCTCCTGGTTCTCCGTGTGTGCTTCTCTTCCCAGGGAATGCAGCTGCGCCCACCAGTCCGGATGTTCGAAGAGGTACAAGGCTCCCACAGCCCCTGTATGAAAGGTGAACGAAAGGACGGTGAGCAACTACGTGTCTTAAAATCCTCAGACTACAACCCACCATGAACTGTTGCCCCCTGACATGTGATAGGAAGCAAAGCGTAATCTCAGCTGGATTACAGGTAAATGGGCAGATGTGTTTGCCCCCAGGCAGTGTGAGAACACGCCATCCCCTTCTGAACAGCGCGTGATGAAGAGGGACCTTCTTTTAAATAGCTGTTTACCTTCAGGCTGCTAACTCCATGAATGGCCAGCTGCTCATTAAAGGTCAAGAAGTGCCTGGTTAAAAGGTCCTGCCCCACCTTCGATGCAGCACGGCCAAGTCCCTCAGGACTTGCTTAGCAGCACAACAACGTACAGAGCTGACCCACAATACCCGCTGGAGTCCTCCTAAGGTTAGAAGATGACACGGCTTGTCCCAGCAGACATGGGAGGAATTTTCCCAAGAAACATCCAAAAACCTCTGCTGTGATATACAGGAGACAAGTCCTCTCTGTCAGCCTACATGCAGTCCTCAAATAGGGATAGGATGCATCCAACCTTTTTTATTATTATTTAAAAAACATGGTATTGTGACTTCTTTGAATCCCAGACAAGTAAGAAGAAAGTGAAGGATTTCTTGCATCCACCACCTCTTTAGACAGGACTTGGACTGTACTCTCAGCTGCTAGAGAGCCTTACTAACCTAAACAAAGTAAAAATTCACAAATCTAATTAAAGTAAAAACTGCTGGCTGGCAAAGAATTTATTTTGCTTTTTCATTTCTGCTTGCTTCTAATCAGCCCCGCAAAATTCCCCCTGCCTTCGTGGACGGGAATAGGTAATATTGTTTGATGAATGAATAAAATATCAGGTAGGAAGTGTCTTGTTTGTCTGTGTCTTCATTATCTCCTTCCCCGCCCTGCTGAGTTAGCGCATGGACTGTGTGTCTGGAGCCGTGTTCTTCTTTACTGGTCATTCACTGTTTGGTTTGTACCATCAGCTACCAGCTGGGAGCCCTGGATGTAGGTTAAGATCGAAGGTGTTCGACACTGTACAAATAACAAATAAGAAGATAATCCTTCCAGAATAAATGCAGAGTTTTGCCTGATTTTGTTTTTCCCTGAACATCTTTCCTTGCTAGAGCCTTCACACAAATTTTAAATCTGAAGCAGGGGATAGTTCGGATCATAAATCATCATTTTTCTCTTTTTCCCGTTCGTAATTTTTTTTAAATGGCAACATTATGGATTTTTTTATGGGGCTGCAAACTCATTTAGATTATGTTGGTCAACATTTACAGTGAAGTGCAGAATTTGGAACTCTTCTGGGGAGAGGGAAAAAAGCCAATTCCAGCCACAGGAGAGGATAGAAAGTTGATAGAAAATTTCAAAATAGAAGGCTTTTTTGAAAGACATGCAAAACCCGTTGAGAGTTGTAACCACTCTCACTGGAAGAGGTGTGCAAGAATCCTTTCTTTCAATTCCCCACTTATTCTCTCCTCTTCTAGCGAAGGCAGGTGATCTCAGATTATTTACCAGCATCTCATTTCCAACTCACAAGAAACGCCTTGAAGCCAGAAAAAAATACTCTCCGTCAGCCTGTTTTTGTTTTGCTCTCGTGTTTATTTTCATCTTAACATTAATTGCCCCATAACGTCTGCTTGGTTTTATCAATTAGCCTTTGCAGTGGGAAAATATTTTAGTGCCTAATACAGCGTAATGATTTTTTTCCCTATTTGCCAAGGGGGTTATTAATAAATGTCCCCACTGGGGTTACAACTCTGGTGCTCTGGTGTTTGCTTTAGGGGAAATGAGGGATTGGAGGAAAATCCTAACCAAACGGAGCTATAATTAGAGTGAAAGCAGCTGCAATTAGAAGTATATGTTCGACGACACCCACGGCACTCGGGGACAAACCTCCCCTCGAGTCGGGGCAGGGGTGGCAATAGAAACTATGCCACTGCACAAAGGGGAAAGCTCTTGGTTTCCCTGCTTTTCCAGATGTTGCATCAGAGATTTGCACTGTCTGCTCAGCATATTTCTCCGAGGAGGAAGGTTTTTTCAGCGGAGGAGTGCTGGCCCAACAAAGCCAACAGCAGACTCCTCTGAGCCGGGATTTCACCCTGATCTCTCACTCCTCACTATTTATTTAGCCTGAACCGCTGCCACCAGCGCTGCTGGGCTCTCTGGTTAGCTGCCAGCCGAGCAGGCCCTTCAAATGACACATCTCGGTGCACATCAGACATCCACGCTATTTCCCACGGAGTCTTCTCCTGCGGCTGCAGGTACTTCAAGGTTGGACGGCGAAGCCTGGCAGACCTTGTTCTCCTCCCCGCTGCCGCAACAGACTTTGTTCATGGAGAAAAAAACAGATGCCGTCCCTTTGGCTTTCCTGTCTGTTACAAATCTAAATTCTCCATCACCAGGAAATGAAGCAGCTAATAGGCTGTCCTAGCAAAATTCAATTCTGTCATCAGATATGGGTTTCTGGAAAGCCAAACTGGAAGGAGTTCTGCAGCCTGTCGAGAATTCAGGCTGGGTTAAAATATTAGTGCTTGATTTTATCAATTAGCCGAACAACACGTTTAACAATAAACACTTTCATACAGCAAGGACACATACGGAATTAAAAAATACAGCAGATGTCCAATACTGCTTAATATGGCTTTTAGCTTAATTCATCTTATTGCAGAAATCTGTAATTCTCATGGTTTGGTTTCTGAACAACAGCTCCTGATGTAACCTTTTGTCTTTCCCTGGGTTTTTTGGTCAAAATAAAAAAAAAAAACCCAAAAAATTACTCTTATAGCACTATTAGCTTTGAGGATTTACAGCTTTGCTTCTTTCACAGCAGAGCTCGGAAGTAATAGAATTTACTCTGGGAAAATCTGACCATATCCTCGCAAGCCTCTGTAGGGTTTCTCGTATTAGGTTCCCGTACAGGTACCCCATATAGCTCTGTAGGAACAGGTTATTGCCAGCATAAGCTGGCTGGCTTTGTTTGAGTGACACCTCCCACCCGACCAACCCACAGAAAGCGGGTAGAAAGCAGCAGTAAAATGCAAGGTTGTGCCGCACTCCTGTCCTCCACCACCTACGTGTGGTACAGGTGGTCCATCATAACGCTGGATCCACAAGATAACAGATTTCCTTAAACACCCGAATAGATGCAACCTCATTTCTGCAGATCTGTGAGCACCAGAAAAGTCACCCAAATGAAGATGGGGCTCGTTGCCCGATTTCTCTGCTCCTTCTCCAGAACGGCACCTCCTCCAGATCCCAGATGTCTGTGTTTTGACCAGAAGAGATCTGGTGGATCTTTGGACTACTGGTTTTCCAGCATGAATGAACAGAGATTAAAGGTAACCAAATGAAGAATCCAGTGATTGTATTGCAAAACAACCTGAGAACCATGCACAACAGCCACTGCAGTGCCGCAAGAGGCAGCCCTGCCCTGCTGAACGTCCACCCTGAACACATAGTCCATAAGACTGTGAGGGAGAAGCAGGTAACCACACCGGCGTTTCTGAAGCAAGGAGCACTGTTCCTGGAAGACGTGTGTATTTTATACCTGACGTGTACTTCTAGCAAAGCATCCAGCAGCTCCACAGAGGAGTTGGGAACTGAACCTGCAGGACAACAGCTCAGCACCTTTTGCTATAAACCAAACATTTCTGTCCTAAGAAAAGCAAAGGTGATGTTTCCACCATCTTCGGGAGGGCCCGGGCTCAGCCGGTGTCTGCTCTGGTTCCTGGCCAGGCATTCACCACAACTAAATGTTTCTTCAAAACCAGAACCTTTCCAAATTGCCATCAAAGTGCCAACTCTAGAGCCATCGGACCATTTGGTTTCTTTTATTTCCTTCTTATCCTTTGAGTGGGGGGGTAATTATGTGTCTCTCCATATATACCTTTAATCACACACACTATTTGCACACTATATATGTGTATTATAGACCTTTAATACTCAAAGAAGCTTATAATTGATTTTAAATGTTGTTTTAAAGGGATATGCATTATACTAGAGATACGCATTATACTAGGGATACGCATCTATGTACACAACAGCATACACAAATGTGTGTTGTTACGCCTATGGATATACATATACACACAATAAACATGTGAGACTCTGCTCAGCTAACCGTAGAGCTCAGTGCCGTACCCTTTCCCCACCATGCTTAAGGGTCTAAAATGAAGACCAGGCTTTTAAAGCTACTTTTATTACCTTACCACCACGAGAAACAGCACAACCTTGTGCAGCCGCTTTGACACAGACGTTAATTTTCACTTGCAGCTGTGGCAATTAGAAAGTGTACTTAATAGAGTGTCATGTTAATTGTTGCAGAGTTAACCAATTTCTCCATTTAATTGTCAATTGATTAACCTATTGAAATGGTAAGTGACTCAGTTTCCTTCCAGAACAAACAGCAGCCACATATTGTAGCTTCATCCAGCTGGAGGGGGTACTCTGTGATTTGCTCAGCCTCAATGTGCTGGTATTTTTCTACACCTCCCTGAGCTTTTAATTAGATGAGCCAATTTTACATGTATTTGTCTGCTTGGAAAGGTTATCTGTGCCGGAGCTGACCTGCAGAGACAAGGTTGAGCCTAGCAGTCTTAATAGAAAAGGTTTTCAGCTATGACTGCTGTACTTGATTGCATTGTAATGGTAATTAACTTGAGACTTTGCCTCCCTCAATGTTTTTTTGTAGCTTTAACTATGCAATGAGATGTTTCCTCTGTCATATATATGCACTTATTAAGCTCTCATTGGATTCTAATATGCATGCAAATAGTCAAGAGTTTCTTAAGGCTAATACTACACTATGTAGATTGTAGTGGCATTAAGTCACTACAAAGATAGAGCCTGCAGCAAACTTATAAGTTGGTTTTTTTCTTTTTCTGCGACTGTATGTGAGGGTTTCATTTTCCATTTTTGTGCTTTTTTTTCAACCCAAAGGAGGAAGAATTCCCTCGATGTACTTTTGCTCCTTTTTATCTGAAGGATTCTGCGTGCAAGAGCCCGTTTTAACAACTTTTCCTTCCCCAACCAGCCTAAAAATGTGCTTGTGTTTTAAAAGGAAGATCCTGATGTCCTTAATTCAGTTTTTCAAGTTGGTTTGTAATCCATCCCCATTCCTACTCCCTTCTCCGAGCGGCTCGTTTGAAAGCCCTCGGTATCTCCTGTGTTTCTGCATGTTCTTTTACAGTACGGCGCTGTCATTTAATTACGAGACAATCCCCCACAACTGAGCAAGCATTTTCATCATTGATAATGTTGGTAGCAGGCAACTGAGACAAAATGATTACAAACCTATGTTGCGCTCAATAGTCCTTTAGAGGATTTCTCTCTTAATAGTCCTGGCTCATTCATGTTTGGTTCAGTACATTTGTTCTTTAAAAAAGGCATAGATTAGAAGAGTTTCAGGGTAGGTTAATAACTCAACTGAAAATGGCTGCTTGCATTGTCAAAGTCTGTTCCTGCAGTTGCCTGGTGCTTTCTTCAGTTCTTCCACAGTGCAGCTTTGGCCCAGTTGGTAAACAGCTTAAGTCCAGACATCTTTTCATTCTCCGCGCAGCGGATTGAAATAAAAATGCATATAAGTGGCGACTGACTGGCGCTGGCCTGACAATAGCCTGTAACATTATGCAAGGGTATTTACATAGGAATAAGGCCTTGGTAAAGAAGACAGGGGCAATTAATGACTAGGGCCACACATATAAGGAAAGTTTGTCCAATCCTTTCTTCAATAAAGATCTTTTGTAAAGTGCTATGGAAACTCATGGAGGCCCCCAAACAGATTAGGAGAGGGACTTTTGTGGCAGGGGTTTTTTGGGTTTGGTTTTTTTTTTTTAAACTTTAAGTTAAAAGGGCCAAATTTTGCAAAGGTAGAACGTAATTCTTCTGTGGTTTTGAATTTTTACTATTGTGACCCTTTTTTTTCTGTCCTTTTTTTCACAAGAATCGGCTTTGTAGGGCTATTTTCCTAGGAGAACACGTGGAATAAAGAAATAAAGTGAATGGTGTGCCTCAGCCGGGAAGGGTGGTGGACACGAAAGGCTTGGAGGAGACCTGTCACAACACTTGACTCCTCCTGCTAGCGCATGTTTGGAATTTAAGGTAATTTGTAAGCATTTAGGGCCTGATTCTGATCTCTCTTACACCCCAGCAGCTCTGCTGGGGCTGTCAAAGCACTTCCCGGCATACGCACGATAGGCAACTCCACCTTCCAAATTTGGCTTTCTCCTTCGTTTTGTCCTGGTGGATTTGGGCATGAGTGATTTTGACAAACCGAGGAAGCCCCGCGCTCTGGTTGCGTTGCCGAAGGCGGAGCACAGTCAGCAGCGGGTGTTGCGGGGAGGTAGCCCAGGGCAGAATTTCACCCCAACGCTTCATCCTGCCAGATTGGATGCTCTCCCCGGGGCTTGCAGACACAGATAATGAACCCGTTTCCCTGAGGAATACCAGCCCTCCTCCCCCCGGGGCAAGGATGGCACAAAAGAGTCACAGCTGATGATGCCTCCTCTACCAGCTTCAGTCGGTGGGTTTGCACATCTTGGCGCAGTGTGGACACGCCAGTTTGGGTCCAAAGCCATCACCACCAGGACAGGGCTCTGGGGAACCTCTTCATTAACACTGTAAACTCCTTCGGTGCCTCCTTTTCCTTCTCAAGAAATTTAAGCCACTGTCCTCTAAGTCTCACCTGCCCCCATGGAAGTGTTGAGAAACGTATTTTCCATGGGCTGCCATGGCACATCTGTTGATGGCAGCTTGGATATGTCCATACCAGCTAGGCAATTTTAATTTCAGGCTCATCTGTCGGTGTTTAGAGACTTTGCGCTTATTCTAATGACTGTGGAGGGCTCCTTGGTTTGGGTTGATGCTGTAACTTTTTTAATACACTATCCAGAGAGCCGTAGGTCTCTGTCTTGAAAGCAGAGCAGGGATCCTACTGCTCAACCCATCATCTGTGTTCAAGAAGTCAATCCTTTGGCAGGCATGAATGAGGAAAACGCCATTGATTTCTCTACCATTCTGCCAAGCTTTACAACATTTCATGATCTACTACTGAATCCTTTTCCTCTTAGATAGAGATTTTTATAGCACAATATAACTCAAAGAAGAGAGAAGTACATTTCCTGGAATCCCCTGTCATGCCACTTCTTTCTTCAAAATAGTTTAAAAAATCGTCTCTCCCATAGAAGTTAATTCCTAAAATGCTTGCTGGACATTGAAGAGGGGGAAATAAATGTTAATAGCACAAATGCATGGTTCCTATGAGAGAAGTGTGCATGGAGCAGAGAATGTGTTTCTGCTGCAGCCCCAGAAAGCTGCAGAAATCAATGCTTCATTCAAGGCTATTGATCAGTACTAAATTAATTAGACTTCAAGGCTTATGGCAGTTGATAAGACAACTTGTTAATTTAGTCAATGATAGTGTTTTCCCTAAAGCAGCAAATACCCTCTTTCTCAGAAAAGACATTTCTAGCACTTGCTACCCGACTTTCCCCCCCCGCCTCTTTTATTTAAAAAAAAAAAAAATTCACTTTACATTTAAATTAAGATAAGAATTGGACAGGGAGATACTTCTATTTACCCCTATTTGCCTTCTTTTGCTCTAACGTCGAAGCGGGATGTTGATAACATCTGATGTAATTTAATAGGACTGCAGCATAACATTTAGCTTCTTCGACCCCGGCCCATTGACGGTGATGTTCATTTGGAAAAGCTGATGAGGAGAGGAGGGAGGAGGGAGAAAACCCACTTTCTAAATGTGGTGGGTTTCTTTAAAAATGGCAAACCCAGAGCTTTTGCTTCCCAGGCAAGAAGGATGCTCATGGCCACTGACAAAGGCACAGGCGCTGCCGGTCCTGCGAGCGGTGAATGAGACGAAAGTATCCCAGAATACCCCGGACATGGGGCCGTACTTCCTGCTGGCTGGGAAGGACAAAAGGACAAAGCCGAAGGAGTGCCGGGGTCCCACCACCAGCTCTTGGAGGCACCAGTCTGCTACCAGCAGCACTCCAACCCTCGGAGAATGCTAATAAGCCACTGAAGAGCTCAGCTTTCCTGCCATAATTCTATAGCGCCGTTGAGGACCCCATAGTGTTCACTAAATAAAGACAACTAATTGAGAATTTTTTGCACATTTTGCTCAGTGGACTTGTTGTTCAGGCGGTTGGTTGGGGAGAATGTTCCCCTACTGACAACAGGGGCTGATTGTTTTGGCAGCCGCCGGGTTAGCGCCATTTCCCGGGTCTGAGGCTGACTTTCGAAGTATGACAAAAATGTTTAATTTTGGAATTTTTAATTTTTTTTTTTTTAATTATGTGGCTGGGAATTATTTGGGCTTCATGGAGAATAGGCCGTCTGGTGTTCACGTGAAAAAAAAATCAAAAAAAATATGCTGGCAGAGTTTCTCAGAATAAAACCTTTGGTCTTTCTTTTTCTCCTTGCTCTCTCTTTTTCCCCTCTCTCTTTTTTTTTTTTTTTTACTGTATTTTCTGTGGTGAGGCCTACATTTTTGTGTCTGCAGGTGACACTTTGATTGAAACTAAAATTAATAAATCAGCTGAAAAGCTCACACCTACAGCTCACAGCAGGGCCTTGAAAACACGGTTATAAAGGGAGCTTTATGCCCTTGTGTAAAGAAGGAATAAATTACAGAAGCACTTGTTGCCCTTGGACTTGATTTTGCTTTGCAGGCTGGTATCTTATTTTTGGAGCTTATTGTTAATCAACAGGTTCCTTGTAGGTTTAGCAGGTGACTTTGCTATTAATCTCCTATTTGACCACTATAGCATATTAATGAGGTAGGCTTCTGGATGTGGCTACGTCTCCAGCACAAGGAATTAGTTTAAAAGGTGCACTCTTTACTCAATTGCTCACAGTTAACGATGCTGCAGCCCAAATGCAAAGTAGCATTTTCTACAGCTTGTGTAGCATTAAGAGTGTTTTACTAACATTATGTTCCTCACTGTGCTTTTCTTCTGTTGTGTACTTATTTCTTCTCCATGGAGGGCTATTATCAGGCTTACTGGTCCTTCCTTCTCTTTATATTTTTGGGGGCTTTCTTCATTTTTTATTCCCCTAACAAAATAAAGAAATTATATATAAATTACAAAATGATATCCTTTCTGATTAATGTGCACCTTGGTTTTAATTAAACAATTCCAGAGCGCTTTGGAGGTACCATTGGATTTAAATGAAATGCTCGGCTCAACATTTCTCTTCAAAACTAGCTTAATAAATATCATTATAAAGTGCAGGAATTCAACCAGCCCCATTTCACCTTGTATTTTGGGTCTGATTTAAGCTTGGAGTGAGGATACCTATAGGGGTACTTTAAGAACATAAAGAAAAGCCGAGGATTTAAGACTTAAATTTGTAATTACAAGGATCTGCCGAAATACATAATATTATGAGCCAGGCTACAAAACACCCCGGTGGAAACAACAGCTTTGTTGTAATACAGTAATTTCCACATTCCAAGGAACGTGCTCTGCCATAGACGGTTATTACTGGCGTTTCCTTTCATAACTTTCAGACGTGTGGTCTACCTCCCAAACAGATACATTTTCCTATTTAAATTAGCGCTGTCAACCTTATGCCTGCAGATACCCAGCTTTTTTTTTTTTAACAAGGACTCTTACATGCAACAGCGTATTTGTGTCAGGTTAGATGTCAGCCTTGAGTTTTAGCCTGAACTGCAAAATATCTGTCTTTTATGGATTAAGGTCAAAGTTATCATGTTACTTTAGCTTGGTATTTTGGCTTCCTCTTCTTTCTTCTTTTTTAATTGGGATATATATATTTTAAAAAGAAAAGGTAGGAGAAACAAAATCTGTTAGTGGAGTATGTTTAAGAGCAAAGATATTTAAGGTATTAGTAACAGCTTTACCGTGGGCAGCAAGGGTTAGGTGCCATCCCACTCCACGTCTCACAAAAACACCCATGGAAGGAGATGTACAGCCCATATTCAAAGTCACATTCAAATTTCTATCTATATTTTCAGAAATTAATGTCAATTTAAGCTGCAGCCATCGCAGGCTGCTCAGTTTGAGCTTCTGACAAGGGCTGGGGGCTCAGCTGAGCTGGGGAAGCCGCCCCAAAATGATGCACTGGAGCGAAGCATCCCTACAGGCAGCCAGACATCCCCGGTCATGGGAAACAAACTAGGGGGGGGGAAGATGAAATTCATCTGCAGACCTCACAGCACCCTGGCCTCAGAGGGGGTACGATGAAGGGTCACGGTGAAACACCCAGAAACATGCTCACAAGCCTGGATCCTACCCAAGGCGCTCCCAGCTCAGGACGCATCCAGCTTACGTACCTCTACGTCTCCCCAGGATGAGCTAATCAGGCTCGTTTTCATACATCCATAACTCGACCAGTTAGTTTGTTAAAACTAAAGTGAGATCTTCCCTATCGCAGGCCAACAAATTGCCTAAATTCACTTGGAAAGAAAAAAAAAAAGAAATAGAAAGGTGTTTTTCAGCTCTGAGAGCACACACAGTAATTACCACTGATTTTACTTTTTTTTTTTTTTTAAGGAACCACCTTTTAAACAGTTTTGTTGGATTTTTGTTCAGAGCTTTTGCATTGTGGTCTTGTTTGTCAGGGTTCAAGGAAGAGCGAATTTTTACCGCACAGGCACAAACCCCTATAAATCCAGGTTCATCATTAAAACACTGGTAAACCCTTCAGTGAAGTGGTGTTAGTAGGGGCTGCTCTACAGCCTATTTCTAAAGAGGAATAGTTAATGTGACATGGTTTGGGAGCCCTTCCCCTCCCCAGCCCCCAGCTCCCCCGAACTACTTACAGCAGAAGGAGGTTTGAGCTTATTTTGTCTTTTCACAACTTAGCAAGATCAGACACATTTCTGCAATGCATATGCAGATTTTACCTCTTGTTACTTTCTCTAATGAGCTTTCACTTAATCAATTTGACAGTAGCCTTTCTTCCTTTTTGCTTCGTATCCACTAGGAAAGTATTCAGGAAAAAGTGTTAACAGTTTCAAGGGGTATTAGCAAAATGAAATGGTGGCACAGCCAAATTTAGGAAGATCGCAAGAACGCTTTATGGAAAGAAGAAAAAAAAAAAAAGAAGTTAAAACGGGGGATGTGGATTTAACAAGAATGTCTGTCTAGGAAATGAGCAGGACTGCAGACACCACTCTTATTTCCCTGCAAATAATTTAAAAATATGCTAATAATGAGTAGGGAAATCCCGATTTTATGTAATTATCTGGGTTATAAAAACAAGCACTTTCCCTGATAATATGTAGCCCTTTTGAAAATAAAAATATCCTCTTTAATGAGCTATTGAATGGGGGGTTCTAGCCACAGCCAGTCATCCAGGACAGGGATGCTGGAAGTCCCAGTAAACTGCAGAGCCATGGGAAGGGATCCGCAGAGCCATATCAACCCTATGCGCGCAGGTTATCAAAGCCAGCTAGGTATTTAATTCCTGTGTGGAGGGGTTTGATGCAGAAACCTCTCTGAGGACCAGGCATCAGCATTTTCAATGAAGCGGATGATCAGAGTAAGGGTGATCTCTTGGAAAGGACAAGGGGTGTGATGCCCCAACAGCTCTGGGTTCCCTGTGCCCAAGGGATGGCCATAGATGACATTTGATACTTCATTATACTCACTGTAATTTATTACCTGTGGAGTTGGATGAGCACTGTTGCAATCTGGGACACCCAGGAGGGAGAGAAGGTGCCCGGGGACTGGTGCTGCCTTGGCTTGCAGGGGGATGCTGCGTCCCGGTGCCCGGCCAGCCAAGCTGAGCTTGTGCCTTCTCTTAATTAGCAGGTCTGCCAACCCTTAATGGAAAGGACCTTCCCTCCTGGGGTAGGTGTCCTGGAGCATGGAGGTGGCTTTCTCCAAGAAACTGCCAGCTCCGATTGCATCCCTCATTTAGGGGTCTCATAGGGCAAGGAGAAGCCAGGGCACACTGGATTTCATAGCATCTGCAGGCACTTGACCCCTAAAATGTACCTGCAGAAACAGAAGTTAGTGCTCTGCATGGTATGAAATGCAAAACCAGGCAGGGGAATTACCCCCAAAACAGAGGTGTTACATCTCTCTGAGTCAGCGCTTATGCACCTAATGTCATCACTAAGCTGTGTCATCGCTGAGGACAATGCTTAGGTATTAAGTTCATAATAGCAAAGTGACAAAGGACTGCTGACACATCCTTACGCATCCTTTCTGAGAAGGAACGCAAAGCTTTAGCCGGGGCTTTCCAAAGAGTCACAGCCTGCAGGAAGGTGGCATGGGCAGAAGGAAAACTCTCATGGGCAAAAGATTTGGGGTTGCCTCCAGTCAATAAACCCACTGGGGACTCCTGGCCTTGTCTGGTTGTCAGAGAAAAGTTCAGAGCCTAATTCCTGCTAACAAATGCCATCCCATGGGATCACAGCCCACTTCGCAGAATTAGACCACATGCAGGGAGTGGGGCTGCACCTAAGGAAAAGGTTTTCCTTTCTCTTCATGGGAAATTCGTATCTTGACGCAACGGAAGACACAGCCTTTAATCATGGGTTTCCATCCCTGGGTACCAACAGCACAGTGACTGTATTCAACGGTTTGCTGTGAGCCAGTTCAGGACAGCACCAAGGAGCACTGTGTCCGATGCCGATGCTTCCTGGCTGAAAAAAAACCCTTACCCCAAATCATCACTGAGCTGGAGAAAAAAAATAGAGAATAATATTGCCAAGTAGAAAGTCTCCTCTGAACTCAACATAAAGCCTACACTAGCTCTGTGCCACTCTTAACCAGGGAACTGAGCCTCATGAAAAGTCCTTTGCTAAACAGAGCCATGGTTATGTGGTATGGTTATTACCAGGTGTGAGCTATGGCTGTGGTTAGGGGATGTGCCTAAGGATGCGGGGGACACAGGTCCTACTCCTCGCGGTGGTGCAGGCCTCCTTCATGACCCCAGGTGAGTCTTTTAGCATACCTTCCTCACTTGAAAATAAAGATAATAGGGTTTTCCTGAAAATAAATGTGGAAACAGTGAGGTGGACACAGAGATGGGAACTGAATGGATGTCTGAGATATGTAACCTGAAATTACCAAGTGGATGCTTGTGTTGGATGCGCTTATCTCCACGTCTGAAAACAGTGACATTTCTAAAGGAAAATGCAGGCAATCCTCTCCAGCTAGCTGATGTTCTGTTTCTTTTCTAAAATGGATTCCTCCCTGCCCTCCCAAGCCACAAAAAGACCACTTTTCCCCCCAACACTGACCAGCTCCATCATGAGACACGTAGTTAGCAAATCTAGTAAAATGTGAATTTCCCCATTGTCAGACCAAGCTGCTGTATCCAGAAAACTGGTAAGAAAACATGGCTGTCATCGGTTGACACTGAGTCTAGTTTTCAACATCGTTGCCTGCAAACCAAAGGATTATATCCCAATAAATGCTCCAAGTGTCTGCTTCAGTAAGTGGGGCGCTAATTGCATTCCCTTTACGTATTTTGATGTTATTTTGCCCAGTGATCGGACAACGTGTGCTCGTCAGCAGAAACAACCCAGCGTTGAGGAGCTGAACCTTGCAGGTCTGCAGAGGAAAGGGGGACACATGGACCTGGCGAGGCTTTAGCTTGGCTTTGCTTTCCTGGCACTATTTCCATCTCGAAACAGGGGACCACGCCACTGTGGAGCCCGAGTATGTGCTCCAACACGACTTTTCCAAAATCACTCTTTTCAAATATTTTATTCTGATCTTATTCTTAAGCCGGGGTCCAAAACCTTTGAATCAGAGGCAATTTTGTTTTCCTAGCTGTCAGCAATATTTTGGCTATTTTAAGAATGTAGGACAGGGTTAAGGATTAGTACCAGCATTTCTTTTCTGTGTATCAGAGCTGCTTAGCAGTAATTAATTAGGACATTGGGTTTTGTACTCTTGGTTCAGGTCATTTGCCTATGAGCAGCTCAAGCCTTTTACAAAGGCACGCTGCATATGTTTCTGGGTACCTTTTTGAGAGAAGATTTAAATTGGCCAGATGAATAATACTTTGCTACAAGTGTTTTGCCCTAGGCAAAAAAGGTTTTCTTCATATTATCATCGCCCGGAGCTGGAATCCTCAAGCTTGATGTGACTGGTGTTATACTGTCACATGGCAATGATGTAAGAACAGGAGCTCTCTGTGTCAGACAAATCTGGATTTAGGGGAATTATAGCAGATGTTGCAAAATGGCAACAGTTTAGCAAGTTCCTTTTATCCCGCGGTTGGGAGGCAGGTCCGCAAAGTACACCCAGACAGAGAAGAATGTTATCTTTGATCCCTTTCACGCCGGGGCAAGGAGGCTCCACCCGATGAGGGATGCAGCGAGGCTGGAAATAAAAATAAATTTACAGTAGCTGTTTGTTTTTGCAATATGGAAATCGGCCATTATTTATTCATGCTGTTTGCCCAGACATGTAGAAAAGATTTTTATCGGGGGGTAGCGTGTATTGTGTGCTATAAACAGATTAGAGCATTCAATATTAAGATTAATGGCACGGAAAAACACTTGGAAATTTGTGCGCGGTTAGATTACAAGAAAGACTTGCAGCTCCTCTCTACCACACGTACACGCACGGTGGCACAGGCGTAGTTTCGTGCCGAGGAAATGAGGAAGAAAGGAATATAACTGCCTCTGATACAGTGATGGAAAGCAAAAAGTTACACATTATGGCATATCACATCGATTTTATCCACCTTTTAGGATATTTTTTTTAATGAAAGAACCTGGAAATGTCCCTATTCTTCTGCTCCTCCTTCGTTTGGGTAAACAGCTCGTTTATACCTATGCAGAAACCGAACACATGATGACAATGTGACAGACCCTGTTTACGATAAGAAAGCACCACCTGCGGTGAACAAAACATGCCAGTGTAGGACAAACGATAATTCTTTTCATGAGTTTAAATCTGATTGGAATTTGGTCAGAATTTGCAGGATTTTTCTTAAATTGGTTGGATCATAAAGAAAAAAAAAATCCATTTGGCGACAGGCACAAAACCACCCCAGCCTTTGATTAGCTTTTAATAAAAAATCCCTCTTACCACCTGACAGTAACATGGACTCGGCACAGATACAGCTGCTCACGCTGCACGGATGAAGCACAACCCTCTTGCCCAACATGCTCATGGCCACAGCCACGCTACCCGAAACCACCTTACCCCGTGCACCCTCGGGCAGTCGTACCGAGTCGTACCGAGTTCCCATCCTCAGAGGAGCTGAACCGGAGGGTTTCGAGCACGTGCACAATAGCAACTGTGTTTTGTATCGCGATCTCCCTTGCCTGAGTGTGCAACATCCATTTTTAAGAGGAGAAGCTCAGCTGGATTCAGTTCAGAAAGATGTTTAAGGGCATGCTTAAATTTAAATATCGGAGTCATGGCACTGCGCTTCAGGTCACACACAAACTTAAAATCCACCGACCCTATCATACCTGCCTGAATTTGGGTCTAGCCCTGCATACGGTGCACCATGCCCGATCCATACAGCAGACACTGATGGAGAAGACGGTGTCGATCTTCTGACACACCTTTCCCATGGGTGCCTGCTGTCATCTGAGTCCCTCACATATGTGAGGTGTGAACAGGACGAAGCTAAGAGACAGCCGTTGTGTCCACCGCCCACATTGGTGGCCTTTTGGTACCTTCTTGGGGAAAGCACCCCCAAGCAGTTCTGCCCACAGGAGAACAAAAAGGCCCTTCTTCATCTCCATGCTCATTTTGGATGCCCCAAACCAGAGGAGACCGGCAGCAGCCAGGCCAGGGTGACCCCAGCACCCTCTTGTTTCTGTCTCTGCACTGGCCTGCACCCAGGGGTGTCTCCTACCTTGGTCTGGACCAAGGTGGTGTTTGCAAAGCAAGGTCCTAACTTTTGTCACTCCAAAGGAAATACCTGCCCTCCTCTGCCCACCAGACTGCTTGTGTAGGCACTTCTGCCCATGGGGAGCACCACAGAGCCCATGCCTGCAGCTCCTCGTCCATGCAAGCAGTAAACCCGTTTGGCAGGAGGCCCTTGGGGTGACCTTACAACACAGTATTCACCCTTCTGCGTCTTCTGCATCCTCCCATAGAACCAAAACCCTATGAGTGAAAGGCTGCAATGAACATTTTGCCAAGCAGAACAGAGCCCGGCTCAGCCGAAGCCTTTAATTGTTGCCACCAGGCAAATACCGGTTAAAGCAGCTCAATGCCACAATTACGGCATGGCCAAAAAAATGCAAGAACACACGCAACAATCATAACACAAAATTGGTCACACCACTTAGGGTCCCAGCCCCGTGTGCTGGGAATCAGAGGTGTTACAAGGAAAACACAGGATCAGTACACATTCCCATTCAAGATGCCTAATCTTGTCTACACTCAAAATAGTACCGGCTAAAATTGGTTTTCAATTGATTTAAGTTCATTGGCACAAAGCCCTGTGTAGACATTCTTAAATGGGTTTAAAAATGGCTTATCAATTTAACTTAAGACACTTAGTAGCTAAACTAAGCTAAATCGGCATAAGCCAGGTTTAAATTGATTTATGATGTCCACAAAGAGTTTTGCACTGGTTTAACTAAATTGCTTTAAAAACACACCGCCACTTTAGCCTTCAAAAGTGAGTGCCTATGAGTGTAAGGATTTAGGGTAAATGTCTTTAAAAGTGCCTAAATATCTGAGGAGCTTATGCCCCTTTTCCCTAAACAGACTTAGTCTTTTCGAAATCAGAAACTGTCCTTTGTAAACGCTACTCCAAAGTGTCAAAAAAAAAAAAAAAAAAAGGAAAAGGGTCAGATCCGCCATGGAGTAAATTAGGGAGATATCCCATTTTACATCAGCTGGAGGAAAGCCAAGCCCTGCCTCAAATTTTTAAAGGGAAAGCAAAATTGTCTGAAACCCCAGGTTTCAGGGGGCTTGCGCTATTTTTTTCTGCTAGGTTTTGTTTTTTCTTTACCTCCTGAGGTATAGTAGTTACATGAGATACACATATATTCAAATAATCACGACGCCGTTCGCAGCATCCCTGCACACTACTGTAATTCAGGCTTTTATGTTGACATGCATATACACAGTTTGGAAGATATTTGAGTGCTCGTAGCCACATCTGTTGTTTTCTCTCTTAATGATTTGTAGTTAGCCAAAATAATAGAAAGCAGGCAGAGCTTTTTAATATTGGCTTGCTTGACATAAGCCTATCTTAGTCAAAATGTTTATTCTGCGGTGCTCCTGCTAGCACTGGAAATTCGTGTATCTATATGTATTTGCGTGTTTTGCTTGACTAGGCACAAATTATGCTCTCAACTGGAAATATCACAAGTGTAAATAATTTGGAGACATAAGTGTCTGAGCGAAACTCATGTAAAAGCTATTTGTTTTATGGATTTTGATCTCCAAAGTTTAAAATATGAGCAAACTTTTCATTAAGGGTTTTGCCATTTGTTTGAACACTCCTGTAGTAATTGGAAATGCAACAATTGTTTAAAAGTGGCATTGTCCATGAAAAGATTTAGTGAGGGATGAAGAAATTTTTTGAACCTAAAGACATAATCTGGTGATCCAATTCTCCCCACTGTGTCCATTCCCGTGAAACTCCATTTACTTTCTCCTATCCGTCACCAGCTCCCCCGCATCCCACCTAGCCAATCCTCTAGGTTTCCCACATTGTTTCCCCTTTTGTCTTTTCAGTCCAAACAGAAGAACAACAGACAAGGTTTCGAAGGGCAGGGAGCATCAGGGGCTGGAAGAGAATGGCTAAGATGAGGGTCAGAGTCCTAGCCCTACTGCCAACAGTTACTAGGGTTTGTGCTGCCTGGCTGGGCAGTGTTCAAAGACTTTGCTGGGCTTTGTTCCACTGTGTAGGGATTAGGCCTGGCGGTCTGAGAATTTGCCTTCTAATTAAAAAGGATAAAAGATAGAAGTAGCATTAGACTAAAACATAGCAGTGATACTTCACAGGCTTTTTTTTTTTTTTGGCTTTTTTTTTTTTTTAGTCACAAGACAACGCACGAAGTTGTCAGGTTGTTTTATTTCTTTTGTTCTCCGCGCGTATGAAAAAAAAAATCATAATAAAGAGAAGGGAGGGGAGGAGGAAAAGTTTTGAAACTCTTCCCAGCTGTTCCATATGGTGAATGAAGGCTGAATTTCTGTGTGCACTGTGGCAATTTTGCTCGCTGACTATTGCATTTATCGACGAGGATTACACCAGCTCCCTATCACGTCCTTTAACGCCGTACCAAAAGGTGAGGGAATTCCCCACGTCATCCTCCCCGGCCGAAGGAGCCTACAGGAAACCTGAATTTCTTCTTGCACAACCTCACCTTTTTTTTTCCTTGCGCTTAGCCCTCACTGGCACACCCAAAAGCAGCCACAAACCCTCCCCTCAAATTAACCAGGATATATTATTTTACCCATGCAATGTGAAAAATGCCAGAGGCCACATCCAGATAGCCATTGCTTATAGCACGGCTTTAATTATGCTTAAAAAAATCATGCGTTTCAAGCAGGAACGGGAAGCCAAATCCCCGCAAGCTGTTACTCGTGTGAGTAATCCCATCTCCTGCAAAAGCCCTATTCAGGGCAGCCGCCAAGATCCAGCCCCATACAGGATGGTGAGGACGGGCGTAAATCCAGGGTCTGCCAGCCTGACAAGGGCCGTTGGAAGAAATCCCTGCCGTTTACAACTTGATCTGCCTTTAAAAACATCCTCCAAAGCCATACCCGGGGCAGGGGGAGCGGTGGTGTTTCGGGGCGGCTCTGCCGACTTCCCAGGACGACCGCTTTTACCCTAAGAGAGAAGCTGAGGTGAGCAGTTGCGTAAGGGCCGCTGATGAGATTATATTAATTACTTTTCAGAAGGAAAAAAAAAAAAAAAGAAAAGAGGGGGTAGGAGTTTGGTGGAAGGCTTGAGAAGCTTTCAAAGCCGCCGAGCTCGGGTTGCAGGCAAGGATAAAGGAATGCCCTTTTGTTCCCACACATCTCCCGTTACGTCACGACGAGCCCAATTTCTTCTGAATTCTGGCTGACTTTGCCCATAGTAAATAATTCGGAAAAGACGACAGACCAGGCGAAAATTACTCACAGCAGAGAGTCGTTGCACTTCATCATACAGGATCCTAATGGGAAAGCATTTCTCCCAGGAAAGCATTTTCATTCATTAAAATTTTTGCACGAGTTTTCTTTCCTCCGAGCCAGCAAAGATCATACTTGTCCTGTGCCATAGCATGAGAAGAAGGGAGAAGACTTGTAAGCATCACTTGGGCAAAAATGTTGCTGTCTTTAACAGAAATAAGCGCTGTTAGACTGCTGTGAGTTAGCTTGAAAGCAATACTAATGTGGCAAATTATCCCATTGATTTTAGGCAGGGTTCTTCATTGATTTTTTGCTTAAAAAAATGGTAGTATGATACAGCCCACTGCGGCTAACTTCTTAATATCAGTGCATTCGTGAAAGGTTAGAAATGGACTGCTGTTCCTGCAGTTTAAGTTTCCCTGAGTTTTAAGGACACGGAAATTTAATAAAATCTGCATGCTGCTTTCTGGATATCAGCATTTGAAATGAGACCTGCTCTTCTTTGGTGGCTTTAGAAGCAAATAGATTCAACGTCCCTGCAGGACAATATTCCCAACTCCCTCCAGGCCTGCAGTCAGCTCCTTTCTGCCTCCACCCCAGAGAGCCAGACGCAGGATCGGGCCACGCTTTGGTGCTGCGAACCCTCTTTTATCGATTTATGTCCTTAACGCCGTTTCAGAGAGGCCAAAGCAAAGGCAAAGGTGCCCCCTCCCACTTTGTATTCCAGAGGGTCGTTGATAACTGGGAGGAAATTCCCAGTTTGCCCCATGATGGGGCTCACTCGGAGGAGCCCCGCTAGCTTTTTCGGATGGTTTTGCAGTGAGGAGCAGGGATGAAAACCCCTCGGAGGAGCGCTGCTCGGCCGCCGCGCTTCCAGACCTCCCCGCGCCTCCTCCTCCTCCTCCTCTTCCTCCTCCGGCACTGCTCCTTCTGCAGGGCTCAGCCTGTTCCCATAACACAAACTGGGGGAAGGAGCCTATCATCCGTTTTCCATGGGCAGGGAAAAATACGCAGGGCATAAAGAAGAATATCATATTTTTTTTTAAAGACAGAATCCAGGAAGAAATAAAGCAAACGTATTTCATGGTGGGTCGGAAGCACTTAGCATGAGCTGGGTCGTCTGGAACGCCCCAAGAGAGGTGCGCGTACGAGTGCTATTTCTCTATTACTCTTCACTTATTCACCGAAGGAAGGAAATGATCTGAGGGGGCTTTATATTTGAAAGAACGTTCCTAATATTTGCATTATCGTCAACGAAAATATTTTTAAAGGCCAAAGGAATATTCATTTATATTTATTTGCTTAATCTAATGATCTATTGTGATTCTCCCTTTCATCTATTCTTCCCTTGATGAGTGTGTGGCACTCCCATTAAGATTAATAGCGGTTTCACATGCACAGTCAGGGGAGATTAGACCCCTGCCCCGGCCTCCTGCCAGCCCCATGTATGTCTTTGGATTCAAGCTCCGAACCCTCACTGATGTCAGTGAAAGCACCATGTGTACAAAAAGGCCCAATCCTGCCCGGCGCTGAGCATCCTCCCAGCCAGCCAAGACATTTAGAAGCAGCAGTGCACAGCATCTCCCCAAACGCATTTATTATGCCGTAAAGTCTGGGACTGTCTGGGGAGCATATGTTTATGTGGGGTCACTGTTTCTGTGAGCACGAGGGGGGATTTTTACGACAGACCAGTCTAGAACGGCATATGGGGACCAGTGCGGGGTGCACTGGAACCACTTTCTAGCAAAATAAAATACACAAAACCTGCCTCTGAACATGCACGTTACCGTCCTTCTGGGCAAAGTTAACTCCATGCGCAGAAATTACATTTTGTGACCATTTCGATTCTTCTGGGGCGTGCCACATGAAATACCTCTGCGATCACACGGACTGGCCCGGAGGTATATTTGAGCCACTCAGTTTTGAAAATTAAGTATATAATAAATCGTGCTCCTCTACCAGGCAAGGTCTGCTCCGAAGCCCTGGCATGGGAGCCCTCCCATCACCTTCAGCGGGATTTACAGCAAAGCCTTTCTTCCAGCGGCATGAGAAACACTTTTGTTGTAAGCTGGGGTCCCAGCCTTGCAGGCATTGACGCTTTTGAGAGGCAAAAAGCTTTTGAATAGTCCCGGCACGGAAAGCTGCTCACAGGTGTGAGGGTTTGCAGCACCTGAGCAGATGAGGTTTTTGGTGTGTTTAGGGCCTGACTTAAGAAAACACATTTTCCTACTGCTGCCTGATGAATGTGTATCATCTTTTCCTCTGCAGGAGTTTACCAATATCCCTTATTACATCCCGATCCTGACCTCGTCAGCATAAGTACTCCAGCTGCCTCAGTCCTTCTACCACGGAAGATTTTCTCCTCCTCTTTCCATGGTGCGTGGCATTTCTGGGAAAAGAAGGATTTACTAATTGCTAGCACAGAAGGCTGAGCCCCAGCCTCCGTGTGTGACTTTCTGAAAATCAGTTACACGGCCTCGTGCCTCAGTTTCCCCAGGCATATCATGCACGTGTGGTGATACCTTTGGCTTTCCAGCAGTACCTTAAGAAATGAAACATTTGCAAAGCTTTCTGAGGCTGACAGGCATAAAGAGCATTTATAATGATGCTTGTCAGACGACTTCCAATATTCATCCGGACTCTCTAATAGCAACACTTACTGTTACAAATTTTTACTGCCCCGAAGCACTGAAAAATGCGAAGATCCAGCCTGAGCAATGTGACCAAAGTCAGACATAAAGAGTAAGGAAGAGCCAGAAAGTGAGCAGGAGTCAGAGGCTAGCATGGAAACCGCTACACCATCTGTCCTCCCTGCTTGCTCGGAAGACATCTCACAATTAGAGTATAACTGAGTACACGACATTGTTTTCCTGCATTGTCTTCAGGCTTCGTTCTCGCTTGTTGTAATGACCTCGTTACTGATTTGTGGGGCTTCCACTTAGAGCTTCTGCAGCTTTCATAACACATAGCCTACATGCAGGCTATAAATTTCATATTTCTGTCATGCTATCTATATCACAATATCCATCATATATTATCATACACTGGATAATCATGTCCTGCCAATATTTACAGGTATGTTTGAATGTAAACATAACTCCTATTTAAATATGACTACAGCTCTTTACAGTATCAGGTACTAAATCTATTTGATCAATTAGATAGATATGAGTAAATGATGAATATGCATGTTTGCCAAATGCCTTCTTGAACATTTCTATGGCAGTATCTCTTCTTTTGGATTTTCTAATAAGTAATAATAAAAAATAAAAAATACATTTAATTGCTGCAATTTATGGTCATGGCTCATGAGGTGTTTTAATAAAACAAAATAACCTGCAAAATTTCAGCTATTTCAGTAAATGCTTAGAATGTGTATTTTAATCTCTCCAAGATCATCATCCTTGTTCTAAGTACGAGTTCCTAAAAAGCCTCTGTTTTGCTTTTATTTTCATTTTTGGCTTAAGCAATAGGCTTGAAAGTGGCAGCTCTGAAAACAGATTTCTTTATCCAGAAGCCAGTTTGGAGACCGTCCACACAGGCTGCTATTCTAAGGCACCATTTCGAAGACTGCCATCTCTACGATGGCATATGAGATGTAATTTAGTCTCTGTGTTAATTTAGCCCAGGGTCTCTCCTGAACAGAGAAGACCGGCCGTGCCAAATTGTGTTAAACTAGGGATGGTGCTTTTGTGATATGGACAACTGTCTACCAGGGATTGAGCTGAGACCACCAAACTACTTTCATTTAGATTCTCAATTTAGTCTTGAACCAAGGTCAGAAGGTAAATAGCCAGGGCTTTATCTTCCCAGCCAAGCCCCTGGTAGAGGGTCTCTTTGAAGTGGAGTGTGATCACTGGCGGTTTCAGAACTAATGTCCAAGACAGTGATGTATAATACATTTGCTTCCTTTTTACATCTGCTGGTATGATCGCAGGTTAATTTAAGTACGGTTTCCCAACAAAGGAGTGTTTCTATCCAGCTGTAGTCTTAAAAACAAATCTGAAATTAACTCAAGCTGCCCTCTTGACACCACCCCCTCCCCAAAGCATATATGCATTTTTTTTCCCCACTGCTTTGAATGCCAGTTGCTTTGGGTCCGATCCTGCTCTTATTTAAGTCAATGGCATCATTCACATTCACTTCAATGAGTAAGGCACTTTGAAGATGCTGCCTACTTCAGCTGGTGTTTGTGGCTGCACTTCCTCCAGGTGGTCAGAAAGAAGGAGATTTCCATTTGCAGGGACATTTTCTGCCATGACACACTGATGGTGGTATCTGGTGGCAGATACCGCTGCACAGACAGGCTCTACAATCATCATTCAAGCCAGTCAACCCACAAACCTTGAGCACAGGGACACATTTGTGGTTGTCTGGCGGTACTAATTTAGGAAGTCCTGTGACCTTCCTCCTGGGTCACCCCATTCACTTATACCAATGCATTTGGGTTTTTTTTAAGGCTCTGGGTTCAAAACATTCCTGCAATGTTTATTCCCAGATCAGCTCCCTAACCCAGTTCACAGCACAGCCCTGCAAAAAGTTGTTCCAGCACAGGCACGCTCCTGTGTAGGGCACAGTGAATAGTTGGGTGCAAGGACAAGACGGTCACCAAAGACCCTATCTCTTCCAACCATGCCCCAAAACTCCCACAGATTGATTCCCCTTCCCAATCGTGAGCCATGATGACCACGCTTCATGGAGTTACTCAGCACAGCAACCCAGCCGTCCTCCTGCTGATGGCCCCCGTTGCTGCATCTGGCCCGGGAGGCCTCTGGGCAGGAACAGACCACATCGCTGTGCTACACCGCAAAGCTGGGGGACAAGGGAGGCTTCATAGACTTCCCTGGCAACAAAAAATCTGTAGGGCTATCTTTCATGCTGATAAAAACATCTCAGAGGTATCTACCCCATGGTGGCATGCTTCTAACCAGAGCTAATCTGACACCGGCATTGGTAGCATGTTCGCCGCCATGTGTCTGCACACCTCTCATCTTGGGTTGGTTCTCCACATCAGCATCCCCAGGTGTAGGACCAGGACTTGCATGAAAGGGAAGGGGAATTGCTACCATTTTGCCTTTAGTATTATGTTTTGCTGTGAAGGGCTTATATAGAAGTGGATTTGTATCAAAATATCCCTTTTTATCAAAGCCTTTAATTGAATACACCTGAAAAATCTTTCTTTTTGTGCCACAATTTCTTGATTAAAATAGAGCCAGGCTTCACCTGACTGGGTCTGAAGTTTTATGGCTAGCCAAGAAGTGGACTAGAAAGGAAATAAAGCCCTGCAAACTCTGACTACTGTGCCTAGGTACACAGGTATGCCATGCAACACCCTCCATCCCCTGCACCCAAATACTGACAGGCAATTCCTGACATCACATGGCATGAAATTTTGCAGCACTTAAGCACAACAGGCTGAATTTGAAGAGATATGTTTACTTTCTCTTTGTAATACTGGTGAATGCACTGTAAGGGATGGCTAAAGTAGGTTTCTGTGCAGATGCATCCAAAAACCAGATAATTTTGTAATACACAATGAAACTACAGAAAAACAAGGCTGGGAAGGACATCGAGAAACCACCTAGTCCATTCCTCTGCCCCAGGGCAGGGTCACCTGTATTCTTCAGGCTGATGTTTGTCTAACATGCGCTTAAAAGCCTTCACGACCCCTCCAGGCAGTTTGTCTGAGCGCTGCACTGTCCCTGCTCATGGGAAGTGTTTCTTAACTAAGCTGAACCTCAGGGCTGCACCTGATGCCCTTTCCTCCTCACCCTAACCCCTTGGACATGGAGAACAGACTTACCCCCCTCACAACAGCTTTGTACGTGTTGGACAGCTGCTGTCATCTTTCCCTACGTGACTCTCTGCTCCAAGTTAAACTCACCAAGACTTTTTCATTTCTGATCCTCTGCTTTGGTGTAGCCGTGGTGTCTCCCCAGGCTGATGTCACCTGTAACCACTCTCTCTTCCACTGAGCAGAGCAATGGCAAACCCCGGAAGGCCTCCACGCAGGACAATCTTCCTTTTTGACAGTGGTTATAGATAACTTGTTTCTGGTGAAGTTATCTGGCCATATGATTTCCAAATTTCCTTTAAAGATTATTCCACTGTTTTGAAGTTGTCTATTCTTGGCAAATCTGCATTGACTGTCATTGACTGCAAGAGTTGTATTGCATTTTATTTATATTCTGTGTTATCAGCAGTTCCACCCCATAACTTAGGCATTTCAGAGAAGACACCCCTGCTAAAAAAATGCCTGATCCCAATCACAGAAGAAACTCCTGGAGCTAGTAGATAATAAATCCAAAGGAAGACTGATCCATGGCTATTAGGCTACAATAGAAACAGCAGGCATTTCAGTCTAGGCAGTGCTGGTACTGTCCTGCGTGGTCCTGGAAAAATCAGCTACTTCTGGAGAAGATTCGTCCTTTACATTGAATCCCTAAGACAGGAGCATATGACGCTGCTCGGCAACTGGGGAAAGGACTCGCTCCCTCAGGTTCTCTGAAAGTCTCTGCTTCTACCCAATAGCTGTACCGGGGGTTTAAGTTAGCTGCCTAAATTAGATAGCATGCATACGGCCTGCAACATCCCTGGTGGGAATTCCCCATCTGTAAAAAAGAAAGCAATTTCTACCTAACAGTGGGCTATGAGGGAAGAATTAATAGGCTAAAGAAGATGAGGCACTCCAACAAGCAGTCAAACACTGTCAAGGGCTGTGCCAGGTCACTTCTCTCCAGCTGGAGGAAGCAATCCTGCAGGCTGCTCAGCACACTGGGATAACATGTTTGACCAGACCCCTTACCACCCAGCTACCCCTCTTCTTGAGGTGTCAAGGTTTGTCACATCTCATAGCTGTCATCAGCTACGTGTGGATGAGGAGCTTAGGGACATGGTTTAGTGGTGGACATGGCAGGGTTAGGTTTACGTTTGGACTTGATGATCTTAAAGGTCTTTTCCAACCTAAATGATTCTATGATTCTATGATCAACTGAAAGACCGACATTGAAGTCATGACATGTCTACACTGCGGGTGCAAAGCCACCCAAGCCAGATACATGCCTGCTAACCCCAGCAGCGGAAGGAGAAGACTACAAAACAATGCTTGTTAACACGGCTAAACTAGTTCCACAGTCCATCTAATACACCTGCATGATTGGATATCTTTCCAAATGAGATTCTCCAATCCAAACATGCATTAATCCACAGACATCCTCTGGACAGTTTAAACATCAAGGCAGATGAAACAAGCACATTTGTCCCTCTGGCTTTTCCATCTGTGACTCCCCATGTACCCAGACACCACAGAGCCTCACTCTCCCAATGAGTAACACCAGCCTAAGACAGGCATACCGATTCTCTTCCACAAGACCTCTCTCCATACCAAGTTTGCAGTAATTAATGGCACATAGACAACCTCGCTTCTCCCCATCCAGGAGAGGTATATGACAATTTGATTCCATTAGGCCTAGAACCATAAAAAGACGCAGTCCTTCCAAAAATGCATGCATCTGTGCCCACCATTTCAAAACACAGCCATCTGATGGCATCCGCAGCCCAGATTAGGCATTTTGGCTGCCTATAGCAAAAGAAGAGTGAAATGGGATCCAAGATAGCCATGCTGTTGCATGGAGAGTCGTCAGCGCTGGCCAGGAGGGAATATCTGCCAGTTAGGAGAGGCTCAAGACCCTCCTCTGGGCTCCAGGAGACACCGTATCTCCCACTTGGACTCAGAGAACCACACACCCTTTTTCTAGCCAAGGAAAAGTGGAGAAAGGTTTGTAAATTTGGGTTCAAAAGACGGCAGCATGATGCTTAAATAAAGTGGACATCTCGGGGTTTATGAAGCATGAGGACCTGGCTGTGCTTTCCTTCTCAGCCTGAACATCTCCTACATCCTCAGAGTGTCCTAGTCACAGACTGCAGTGAGGCTGTGTTGGGGACACTCACCAGTCAAAGATATGCCCTTAAATGTTAATGCAGATGAGCATGGACCAAGTCAGAGCCAGGCAAACATGACTTTTCCTTTTCAGATCCAGCACAAACCAAAATAGTGGTATGGTTCTTTCTCAGGAACAGACTGACCCAAACTCCTGCAACCACCAGTACTCTCAAAAAGATCATGGCTAAATCGAAACCGTGAAATTGGGACTTGGCCCTGGACCAAGCCAACATCTTGGCTGGACTGAAAAAAGCCACCAAGTAGACACTGAGAAATGAGTAGTCTGCTCCCTATCTACAGAAATATTTTCCAAGGTCTCAGTGAACTGCCCCAACTTTCCAAGGGTTTATCACCTGGTATAAAATAATAATATATCAAAAAAAAAAAAAAAAAAGCGCATGGAAGAGCAGTGTTATAAAAACATAAGGGACATTTACAGATAGGACACAGGAATTTGTGCAGATTTGTATTTGGGGGAAAGGGTGGATTTGTAGTGAAGCACTTGGACTCAACCGTGTGCACCACCTCTCTCAAAAATTCAGCTTCCCTGTAATTCTTCTCCTCCCTTCCCCAGCCTGCCTCTCTATCCCCCCTACCCACCAAGACAAATTTGGAAATCCCATAAAAGTAAACTGCCTGAAGTTGCAGTATAAGTCCTGTTACGCAGCCAGTTCTCTTTCAACACACACACACACAAAGGAAGCCACGGAAATTTCTTTGGAAATTCAGCGGCGCTGGTGCAGCGTGTTTACTGGGATGTAAAGATACAGCAGAATTAAGGTACGTCCAGGCAATTTTTCAAACGTGCCTGGAAGAGATGGCAGGGATTTCTCTCAACAGTGTTGAATTCAAATCTGAGGCACAAGGTTTGGGGAAAAGGATTGCTATTTTTAATACCCACAGTTTTCTTGTGTGATTCCAGCTCTCTAAGACCCTAAGACCTTTAAATTCCATCTAGTGTCTATCACATGCCATTGAATTGGCATGTTTGCAAATTGCATGCAGTGAGATCCTTCCATACCAGCAGCTCTGTCTCAGATTCCCCACCATCCCTGCCAAACTAGTATTGCCTGCACATTTTTTTCATCTTTTCATTGAGTTCTGTGTGTCAGCCAACACATTCTTTAGAATAGGCTTCAGTAGGCATGGTAACTGGTTCCTGGTTGCAAGCTGCCTTATGCATTTGCTCCTATTTCTTTCTGGATAATTTTCCCCCTCCTTCTTCTTAGGTGAGGACTTAAAACGTGTCTAGCGTTATCCGTTCCATCTGTCGTGTTTGCGATAAATAGCCGAGATATAATAAAAAGTCCTAATTGAGGTAGTGATGCGGTGAATAAGCAAAGCTTGCTCATCGGGACTGTGAATCTGGACTGTTGATAGCTGCAGGTACCTCGGGGCTGCTCAGCCTGACTGCTATGTTGACTTTGTCTAATTGCAGGGGAGGAGCTAGAAAAGCAGTGAAGGGCAGTGGCACACACAGCAGGATAGCTGAAAAATACTGGCATAACCACGCAGAGCTAAACAAACTGACTGACAAAGCTCTTGGCGTATTATTAAAAAATCTGGCAAAATGCTCATCTCTTGACAAAAATGTAGAAAGACTAGTAATGCATAACTTTATCCCATGTTGGATTTTAAAGTGGCTAATGCCAAGTTGTCTGTCAAAATTAATAGGGCATTGCTTCTTCTTATAGAATAGGAAAAAGAGAGAGATCGCGCATACATTTTATTCATTTATTCATCTCTAACAAAAATGATGTATATGCTAAAAATTTATTTAGGGAGGGCTTTGGTAGATGCTAATGTTAATTCTGAAAAAGCAATACTCAAGGAGTGACGCTAGCTTATACTTACTGGGGTTAACAGATAAAACCTCCAGTAATATCAAAAAAAGCCTACTATCATCTCAAACCTCGCTCGGCACAAGGAAGTTTCAGCCCAGAGACACTGTTACCGATCTACATCTCTGCCCAGATGCGCATTTTCCTTTTCTGCTGATTTTCATTTAAATCCAACAATTTCATTTTAAAATGTGCTGCTTCAGTAGAATGACATTGATACTCAGGGTCTTCACAGGCACTAATCCATAAACAGATTTGTTTACCATCAGCCATAGCTAAACTTAACCTGCTTTAGTGTTTGCAAGAGATCTTTGATTCTCTTCCGTTAACTGAGGATACCTGACATCTGAGCTTTGCGACTACATCTCCCAGAATGTTCTCTGATGTTCATGTTTTTTGCAGGAGAACTTGCAGGGACCTTCTCCGAGCACCAGCTCCATTGTACAAGCCTACCCACCCAGCTAAAATAAAATTAAGACATTTGCCTAAGTTGCTTTGCTATCTTTCAAATAACTAATTACAGGTCCTGAAAATTTCTAAAGACTCTCCCTTTCTATAGAAAAGTCATGGGTGCCAATCCTGTCCTTCCTGCTCTGGATAAATGGCCACATCAGCCTGCAAACCCAAAACCAAAAAACGCCAGGATCAGTGCGATGTAAAATGAAGACACAGCTGGCTTCCTTTCCGATTCGAGGGATTTCTGCATAGCCTGAATACAGTATTAAAAAATGCTACTGAAAATAGCCTGGTGTATTTGGGTGTTTCCAGGAGGGACCAAAGTCAGGAAGCCATTTTATTAGCACACCCAAATAAAGAAAAGACGTTCCCTGCCTTAAGAAGGTGATAGTCCAAGTAATGATGAATTTTCCTACCTTTTTTTTTACAGTAGGCTGTGAACATTGCACATCTCCATTGTATAACTACAGAGGACTCGCTGGTGAGTATTGATGAACTGATGCACTCACGGGGTGCAGCACTTTGTACCCATAGTTCATATATTGGCAAATACGGCCCGTTTTGTTGTGTTAGCCAAGTCTGGGCTTAGCCTTTCCCTAATGTGCCCAATAAGCATTGCTGAACTGTCTTCACAGCAGCAATAGAGAATACGTTTGAAAGCACAAGCATTTTCAACAGGTAAGAAGAACAGTCCGGCACCCCCAGCACCTCCAGAAGCCACCAGCTTGGTGCATGACCAAATACTCCTGCAGCTCAGATGGGCACACTCAGACTTTGCAGCTACTTGGAGTCACTTTATCCATTTCAGCATTTTAAACCCCCCTTCCAGATGGGGCACGCTGAATCCGGGTGTCTGTAGGAGAGCCGAAGCCCTTCATTGCTAACGAGTCACCCCCCTGGAGAAGTGTGAGTAAACGTTGACACTCGACAAGCAAAAAAAAAAAAAAAAGGATCGTGCAAACGTTCTTCAAAGGCTGATGGAATAAACATGTAAATACAAGATGGGCTGATTTCCTACTGTTCATGTTTGCTCACTGTGAACATTTGGTTCACTTGGCTTTCCTCATTATTTCAGCTGGGGAAAGTCACTATATGAATTAATAGCAGATTTCCCCGCTGAAAATAAATGTTTACCAGTATTATTTTTTTTTCCTTTTGGCAGAGACCAGGCTTTTTTGTCTGACTGCCTCCTTTTTGGCCTGCACATCCCTGAGGTGTGTAATTAAAGTGAGGGAATTTGCACATAGTGCTTTAGGGGTTTAATGAATAGAAAACAGAGGATATTTCATTGATTTGGTGCACACGATATTGTCAGAGTGTACGTTTCCTTTGTAAATGGCAAAAAGAGAGCCATAATAATATATGTGCATTCAACCCTGTGTGCGAAAAAAAAAAAAACCACCACAAATAAAAATAAAAGAACTGTATCTGTTTCCAAATTCTAATATAAAATACATTGAAAAGAGCAATTTAGATTAAAACAGGAAAGGCAGGAGTTTCAACACGGTTCAGAATTAACAATCAAGCTACACTTTCCTCAAGATATAATTTCACTTAGAGTAGGTGTGGAAATCTTTGAAAAATTCATTATACAGAGCCACATGTGAAAATAAGATTTGTGTTAGTAAAAGATTCTTCAGCTGCTCTTAAAAAAATAAAAAGTATGTTAAATAGCATGTGTGCATAATGTAGAAATAGCATACAATCTGTGCAGTGAGTAGGCGTCTGTGATATGTCTCGCATGTTCTGTGGATTGCGTGTTGAAATAATGTTGTGTGTTGGGATAGGAGGGGATAAGGGAAAATAAATTCCCTTTTCTGGAGAGGTCTATTTTGGGAAGCTCTAAATTCTCATTGTGGAACTGCCGTGATGGTCAGGTCGGCGCGAATACTTTTTCTCACTAGAAAAAGGAGGTGGATATCCGTGACCCAAGTCGTGCACCCTTCGGACCTGATGAAGAGGTACCGCCAGAGACCGAGAAGCACAGACCACAACTACAGTCTTTCAAGTGACCCGGCTCAACCCAACCCAACTCAACTTCTGCCCCACCAGGTGATACAACACATGGGACAGGTTTCCTAGCGTTCCCTGTCCTGTCTCCAAATGCAGCACTATCTCAGACATTGTATTGGGTCTGGCTGAGATTGAGTTTATTTTCTCCATAGCAGCCCTCATAGTGCTGGGCTGTGTATTGGTAGCTAGAAAGGTGTTGATAACACTCCGGTGTTTTGGTTACTGCTGAGCTGTGCTCCACAGCACCAAGGCTGTCTCTCCAACATTCCCCCTCACCAGTAGGCTGGGGGTGGGCAAGATCTTGGGAGGGGACATAGCCAGGACAGCTGACCCAAACTGACCAAAGGGATATTCCATACCATACGACGTCTGCTCAGCAGTAAAAGCTAAGAGAAGAAGGCAGAAGGGGTGGGCTTTCGTTATTTACATTTGTCTTCTGGAGCAACCGCTACACATACTGAAGCCCTGCTTCCCCAGAAGCGGCTGGACATCGCCTGCTGATGGGAAGTAGAAAATAAATCTTTTGTTTTCCTTTGCTTCCACACGTGGCCTTTGCTTTTTCCGTATTAAACTGCCTTGATCTTGACCCACAAGGTTTTTCTTTTACTTATTCTCTCCCCCTGTGTCCTGCTGAGGAGGAGAGTGATAGAGTGGCTTGGTGGCACCTGGCATCCAGCCAAGGTCAACCCACCACAGACATCAAGGACAAAGACAACTGAAGCAGCCCATCCACATCTTCTGCGCACCATCGAGAGGAGGAAAGCTCTCTAATGCACTTTCTGTACCCTATTTATGTAGGTTGTGACTACCAGGAGTCCAGCCAGGAGTCTCCGCACTGCGTGAGTGCCAAAATACGAATAATCTGTGTGCAAGGAGTAAAGCAGGTTCACCAATCTCCCGTTCAGCGGAGAGCAGTCCTTGCCCGCCTAGGACTGAAGGCCCAAGGCAAAAGCTGATGCTGTGATCCTCTGCTTAACAGATGGATGGTGACACGCTGAAACAGATTATCTGGTGAGACGGTGCAATTTCCAGCACTGGAGGTCTCTGAGGTATCTTCCAGCTCTATTGCTCAATGAATCTATAATTCGTCATTTCGTGAGTGAGTCAAGACACTCCCTCAACTCTCAAAACAGCATGCAAAGGACAAATTGCTCTTTTTGCATCTCTTCCCACTAAGCAGAAGGGAAAATAAAGCATGGGGTGGGAATGCAGAGAGAAAGGAGGAGAGTTCAGCATCTCCCCACAGCTCTATTCTGTCCAGGCTATAAAGCTTTGTACGTGTTTATTCATACCCAAAAAATGCATGTGAAAATATGATTTTTCTCTGCTTTCCTTTGACCCTTCTGATATCTTCTTCACAGCAGAAGATTAAGTTCAATTTCAAGAATCCATTGGAGAAGAAACGCATGTAGAATTGAAAAAGAAGCGTTTTATCATTAAAAGAAGACATCCCAGGGCGTGTTAGGGGATACCAGCAGAGAGAGGCTGGTTTTTTGGGACCTCAGACCTTATCTGCCCTGAATTTCCAGCTCTGTCTGGCACACTTGAAAAAAGCAGCTAATTCAAACAGTTTATTTCAGGTCAGTATTATTATTACAATACAGTTCTATAACAGGCAGGATTTGGGGACTGGGATTATGAGTTATCTGAACTTCAAGGTATTTATTCTAACTGTAAATGACCTTCCTGACCTTCCCTTATTCTCACTCCAGCAATGTGCTGGGCTTCATCATTTAAAGCCAAAGCCAACATTACTTAAAGTCCATAGCAGCACGATCCACTTGTAACAATGTTATTTGCAAACTGTCAAAAAAATTAAATATTTAATTAATCCACTGACACCCCATCCTATTATTTCCCTGATCTGGAAATACAGAATTAAAACCCAGTTATATCATCCCAGCTTTCTGTGGACATTTATTTATGTCTCGCAGTCGTATCCCAGCACCGTGTGAGTCAGAGCCATTTCGGTCTCTGCCCAGCAGATGCACAAAGTCCAGTCAAAGTCAAGGCAAGGTCAATCTTCTTGGGTTTGCTGTATTGCCCCAGCCACTAGTCACCCACTTGCCAAGCAGCGGAGCATAGCCAGAATAAAAATATATTCAATATATTTTACATCAGGTTTGGCATTGCCTTTTTAATTTAAGGAGAATAAGAAGAGAAAATAACACAAGTACACTCGAAGAACAGCAGTGCAAGAAGTACAACATTGCATGCATAGAGCTGGAAAGGAGAAGTGTATTTAATCTCTCCAGCTACAAGTGTTTCCTTGCCTGCTGGCCATGCAGCAGTGTTTGTAGGACATGGGAACTGCTTCAGGAAGGTGGATTCATCTGGCACCCCCAAGGACAGAGTTAGCAATGCTTCTCAGCAGTCAGCGCACACAGAAACTTTGCCATTTATATATAATGGTTATGTGACATTCCCTGATCTTAAAATAACAAAGCATTTTAATCACAGAGACTTTGACCTTTTGGTCAAGTGGAACGCTTGCTATTTAATTTCTTTACTTTTCATACAACACATCAGATCCTCCCTGTAAAGTAACTCGGGAGACTGCTCGGCAGAGAAAGGCTGGCTTTGTGGTAAAGGCAACCACAGAAGGTTCAGCTCATGCCTGTGTACAGCCTTCCCACTGGATTCAGACAATTTGCTCATGCTTTGACCCATCCGACCCAGTTTGAGTTGTCCAAGGGGGATACGCAAGTCTCTCTCTGCATCCTCTGGGATGTTGGCAGGAAGGAAGGACCCCGTCTGCAGGATAATTCAACCTATCCGGGGCCTGAAATGCATTTTAGAGACACCCCTTTCTCCAATTCCTGATCTGAAGTGGACTATTGGGCCCCTACATGCAGAAATTGGCACCTTGGTTACATGCCTGAAGATTCATGGGTTTTTTTTGTCTTGTTCTTTCAGCCAGGAAGATTCAAATGGCCCCAAGCAGTCAGATTTTGAGGACCAAAAGCAGGAATGAGACCAAGAAAGAGAGTCCCATGTTCTCATACAAGAGGCAGTTCACACAGACGTGTGATCTCAGTCGGGCCGGGCAGGCAGGATAGGCCTGGGCTAACAGCTCTAATGGCCATTCCCCCCTCTAATCCCAGGCTGTGTTTGGAACCCGCTGAGGTTCACCCACCTTTAAAAGTCACTCACACAAACTACAGAAGAAATCTGTCAAACTGGCTGAGCCTCTTCAAATAGCACATTCCTCCAGTTGCCTACCCACCAGGGAACAGCGTGATTTATATTTCTTCGCATATGGCCATTGAATGTTGTCAAGCACCGTTAGAGTGGCAGTGATGAATCGGAGTTTTGCAGTAAATCCACCCAACACCAGCAGCAGCCACAAAGGCTAGATGAACCACCTCCCACCCTGCCTTCAGAAGGACCACACCATAGCCTACTGCAACCCAAATCAGAGCTTTGCTCCTTGAGCTAAAGGAGTTTCTCTTAGTGGGCATTGCTAGTAGGTTGCTCATCCTTTCAGTAGATGGTCTAAAGAGCTGACCATCACTGCTACACAGACATGGCTATGCACAAATGACCACAGAAGCTTTGGTGACAGCATGGTTACAGCCCTGGCAACAGTGGGGGGAAAAGGATCAAATGGTGGCACGGTGAGTCCCCTCAGAGTCCTCCCACACGGAGTGCACACTTCTATCCACACCACACTTGCAGCCCCCCCTGCATATCCACCCCATGCCATGCCCTACAATCACCAGGAAGAAATTGCTCGTATGCTAAAAGCAATACTGAATTGTTCATTTGAACCTTCGTCCTCTCAGAATGAACCTCCGTAGCTGCTGGGCCATGATGGAATTAAAGGCGCATTGTAGTCTACTGCCAGGACATCTGACCAGGGGAGAGAAGAGAAAAGGGACACTCATTCTAGTGGCCACTAAAAACCAAATTAGGCATGAGTACTCTTTTCTAACACTGCCAAAATCGTGTTGTTTTGTATTAATAGACTTATATACAACTTAAAAGTAAGTTATTTCTGGTCTGTCTTGGCGCCCACAAAGAACATTTCAATGGCAATAACAGACATCTTCAGAAGGTTGTCAAGAAAAAAGCCTTCCTGCCAGACATTCACCCATACCTGCCACAGTGCTGATTAGGTTCAAAACTGATCCGGCGGCAGGGTGGACCAGGCACACCTTGACCTCCCTTCAGGGCCCATCTTCCATGATTTCATAAGAGCATCCAGCTAGACTAAAGGAAGGCGCAGATCCGCTGTGTGCAGATGTGAAAACCACCACCTCCAGCAGAGCCCAAATCCTTCCGTGGAAGGGGCTGAACTCTCCTCATCTCAAATCAGCAACAGCCTGATCACCTAAACAGGCACTAAAACCCATAATGAACATAAATGCAGTAAAGGCAGATGTTGATGCTCCTCTCTCCTCTCTCTTTTTAGGCAGCTTTCTACTAAGTGCTCACAAACTTCTGCCCCATCCCGCCTTCCCCCGCGGTCACCCAGCGCAGTTGGGTAGCAGAAGGACCCGCTCCCAATAGGAAGTCTTTCCATTTTCCTCACTGCCAAGAAGTGGGAATGTGAAGGCAGCATGACTCAGGACTTAGAATAAAAACCCCACCGTCTGCTCCTCAACTTTCAGCCTTTCACTCTTCACCCCCCCTTTTCCCCAGGCTCTCATTGCAAGCTGATCATGTTCCCGAATACCACAGGTCATTGTCTTCCCACAGCCTCAGGAGCTGCAACCTGCTGAGGCCGCAGTGCCAGAAGGCAGCTCTTTCCCTCTTTGTGGTTTGCAGCTTATTTTTTAACATTTTCCTAAAGGGAAAAGGCACTCGGACTGGGCGTTACCACCACACACATTTTAATTTTCCCATGTTGGCGGCAGCTCTTAGTCGTGTAAGTGCCGATCTTATATTCAACCATCTTCGGCTTTTCCCCCTCTCTGCGCTTTTCGGGATGACTTGCGAGGAATTGGTATGCATTTGTAGCTCCGTTTTAATATCTAACTACTGAGCAGAGACTGCCAAATTTCAGCCCACAGCAAATTCTTACAACCGAGCTGTAACCCTTCAAAACAGAGACTGCTAACATATGGTTGTGTCAGTGGGAGCTTCTGTAATGCAATTTATTGTTGTGTAGGCTCTTTCAAGCTACTACACATGAAAGGTAAAGGGAACATTTACTCTTCGATGGGAGTTTAATCTTAGATTTACCTCATTTGAAACAAAACCGTCATTTGCATCTCTAATACATAAGCAATCACCTGTAAAGAGTGCTTGTGAATGGAGACATTTCTTGACTGTCATCAGAGCCTTTGTTCCTGACCGGGGGTTTTGCCTAAGAAAAGGTGGCAGAATTCAGTCCTCCTCCAGACAGCATGCACAAAACCCACTGATATCACTAGAAAACAGTGGTAAATAAAGGAAAGCGCTCTCATGAAGTGGAACAGATATTCACAGCTAACATGGGGCTTGTGCTAGATTCATTCTCTTGCGTGCATATATGATGCATAACGTAATTCCTCTATGCTTTGCCTTCTGTGCCCTTTTTGTATCTAAGGGTTACAGTGTATGGTTAAGGCTTCAAACAGAAGTAATCTCCTGTTGAAGTGAAAGTGCTTGGTCCTGCACAAGCAGTAAAAGATAAAGGTATTCCACAAGATGGTGAAGTGTGCTCACTACTCACCTTCCTCATCTCCATGGCTTCAGCAAAGGGACGCTCAGTGGTGCATGATCCTTTTGTGTAGCCCACTCCATCTCAATCAGATTGGCATCGTGAGCTGGTTGACACCACAGAGCACCTCTTCTAAAGGAGGATACAGAGTTTTGGAGTTGAGGATGTTTAAAAACAAGTCCCTTTACTTGGTTTAGGCTGGATCTAGCAAGATGACAAGCGCTCCCTCCCAGACCCAGCCAAGTAGTTGTGCAGCATCCAGCTTCCAGCCTGGCTACAGTGCTAGGACTTTTCCTGTATGAGAAGGACAGAGAGCTCACCACTTTCAGATTTTTTCCTTTTTTTTCCCTCGTGTAACTTCTACCTACAAAGGTACAGCATTAAGTAGTCACTGACCAGGCCATAATTCAAGAACATGGCCTCAAGCTCTGACCTACCACTGCCTTCAGCTGAACTCCTTAGTCTGAATGCAGGATGAAGGCACCTAAAATACATCAACTTTGGGAAGGGCTTACTCTAAAGTCTCATGCTCCTCTTGAGGCGTTCTGAGTTAAGACACAGATTGCAGAAAAGATTATGGATAAGTCTTTTTCTTTTTTCCTCCAGGGCAACTAATTTAACTTGACATTTCAGTTGGGCTAACACATTGAAAGATAGCTCAGATATTCATCTGTGGCTCTGAAGTGGGTCATGCAGAAGCACATAAACTACAGATTAAAGACAAGCAATTAGGGAAAAAAAAAAGATATTTTTAATAACTTTAAGATATGGAGATGGTCCTGTTTTCTTTCCGTGATGTGATGACTCTGAAACCTATCAATTGCCTTTACATACCATCAGTGTTAACTTTCAGAGCTGATCCCTTTAGTAGAAATTCCTATCCGATCTGTATGCCAAGAATCTCTACGTGACTCCTCAATATCAAATACCCAGGAGACCCAGCTCCAGCTTCCCTACACAGAGAGCCGTTTGCAAAGGATACCAACCCTATTGTTCCTGTAATACACATGATCTCCTGCAACTAACATCATGAGATATTAAAAATTGTCTTTTTTCCAATAGTTTACTTTGCTATCCTCTGACTACCAAGCAATGAGCGCCCTGGTTACTATAAAAGTCATGCACACATGTCTTCTGCCAGCATGGTGTCATGTCTTCTGTCAGTGTGTTATTTAGTACTCAATGTTCCTATTATCTTCAAACTGGCTCTGGATTTGTTCCAAAGATTGCAATGTTAGTCATGAAACTTTTGGTGGAGGGTTTACAGTCTGTTTGAGCAGTAGGTTGAAACAATGCAGGGTTTGGGGGGTGGAAAGACATGGGGATTAGATTTTGGGGGGAAAGACAGAGCATGTTCATATCTATATGTGCCAGTTATCAATCTGCGAGTCCATGTAAATCTGTATGGATAAAAGGAATTCTGTGTGGTAAGGAAAATGTGGAGCACTGATACATGGAAGGAGGGAAATTGCTCTCCTAGACAGGAATCACCAGGAGGTCTCCCAGTCAGGTTAAGTCCCCTCTCCACTTTGATTATTTGCCAATTTATTGCCATGCCTGCTTTTCCAAACAAAAAAAAATAAATGGAGCAGAAACCTGAAACATAGCCATATCAGGCTTCAGGATGAGACGTTAGCAAAACTTTCATAAATGATAATTTTTCAGAGCTAATTTGGCTACTTCTTTGTCTCCCCAAATCCTGTCACTCTAAATCAATGTAAGAGCTACCCTCTCCGGATGGCTCAGTTTTACTATTACCAGAATTATTCAAGCATATTAGCAGACTTCTAGCCAAGAATATCTTGTGGTCTGATGTAAATTCTTGTTTTCCTTGATTAAACCTCCATTTCTTATATTTGTTAGAACAAACAAGCAATTGAATATTTTATTAGAAAGAATATGATTTATTTTTGTTAGTTAATATATTTGCTCCATGGCAGAGCCTCAGGGGATGAATATTTTACTTCCTTGACAGCCCTAAAGGGATGGCACTTACAGAGTCTGATCTCAGCCTGCTCTAGCAGTCTGCAAGCAGCATTTTGCAGTACAGAGGCAAATTTTCAGATGCTAAGAGAACTTTCACTCATGAAAAAAAACCCATGTCATTTCCACCCTCCTACTTAGGTATTGTGATTTTGGTATCTGCCTACTTGTGTCTGAATTCACACTTTTCCGTGGATAATCAGGGTTGCCAATGCCATAGAAAGCCCAAAGAGGCTCGCACACCGGTAGGAGCGTTTGGTCCAAGCCTAAGTAGGCAATAGGATCTATATTGTGGAGAAGGCTGGTGTGCAGGCAGGGACCGTGGCTTAGGCATGGGGTGAGAACTTCTTCAAAGCATCCATTCCCCACCTGAATCCTGTTTCATTTTTCCCCAGAGCAGTAAGCGAAGGGAGACATTGAGTCTTTTTTCTGGCCAGAGCACACTGCACACAGAAGCTATCTTCTTGCTATTCTGCACACCCTACATTCACTCTCAGCTCCTCGCTGCCAGCCCTTGCAACGGAGGCCCAACATTTTCTACAGAACAGATCATCTGGATACCTGTTTCAATAGGACAATTAGTTTACCTCAGCCTGAGCAGGCTGAGCTTTGACTCACACAGTATTTAGGCTACTAGCAGTAGAAGAGTAAACTGAATTGGTGAATAGCGTACTGATCAGAGATAAAATATTGATGCCATATTAAATTTCCAATCAGATCAGGACCCCGCTGAGCTGGGTATGATACAAACACAATGTAGAAGACACTCCATACTATGGAGAGTTTAAAGTGTAACAAATCAAAACACACAAAGGGTAGGATGGGAAAGTACCCAGGGCCACACAAAGCTCCAGTAGCAAAGCCAGAAAAAAATCCAAGATTTCATGCCTTCCCTGATAAAGCATCCAGAATCAGTATATAAACTGAAAAAGAAAAGCTGTTAAAAAGGATATAAAAGGGGATCCTATTTAAGCTCAACCAGCATGTTCATTCTTGCACTGTCTGAGCCATTGAGCCAACGATGGAGCACATGGACGATGTAACTTCTCCATAACCCACTGCATGGAGGTGTACAAAGATGAGCTGCAAGGATCAATGAAGCCAGAAAGAAGCAGAGTAAGTGATTGAACCGGGAGCTTCTGGTTTGTTCCAGGCAACCAGGGCCAAGATCAAAGTCTTTCCCAAGCATTTATCTAGTACACATCTCTATTCTGCACATCACCTAGCACCCGATATTGCAAAGACAAGTTTACTCAAGAGGCAGTAAGCTCTGCCGAAGGCACTGATTCATTGAGGACTTGCTTCCCATCAAAGGTGATCCCAACTAAAAAACGTAGTCCCAAACCTCTCTAAACCCTAAGTGTACATACTTCAGCTGCCTGCTATCTCTGAAATCAGATCTGGATTCAAAATGCACATCTTCTGCTTGTCTTTTCTTCCCAGGAATGATACTATAAGGGAAGAGGCAGCGTATTTAACAAAGCTGTTATGCAGTTTACTGATTGTGATTATTCAAGGCAAATGCTTTGAAGTAACAGCTTAGTGCAGAGTGACAGTAAACAAGATATAGAGATATACCTAGATGAGAAGAAAAATAAATGGCAATTAGAATTTATATTCTAGGGGTAGGAAATGCCAGTAAGACCTCAATTTCCAGCAATGACACTCTGCATTTGTATTGCCACTTCCCTGCAAGACCTCCAGGACGAATTACAAATGGCAATTAGACATTACTGAACCCCCAAATGGCACATGAACATTAGCCTAGTTACTGTATAGCCAAGGAAAATGAAAACCAAAGAAAAGGGGAGCCCTAGTTAGACCTCCTATGCTAATGCTTAGGGTTGACCTAAGCACCTACAACGGCATTTAAGTTGAAGACAAAGATAAGCAATTCAGACCAGCTCTTGACTTCCAACACAGTGAATGCAGAGGAGTTGGGGACTGTATTCAGAGAGGCCACTGTAAGGATGCTTTTAAAATTGTCACCTCCCCATTCCTTGTGCTGGGAACTAAGGACTGGCAGTCATGGATAACGTGGGGCTGAACTGTTTCTCATCGTCTTGGTAACATGCAGCTATGGTCATCTTAGGTATGGGTACCCCTGGGGATACCTGAGTCCAGGTCTAAAGGATTTGCTCAGGACTGACTGGAGAGTCTAGAGCAGACCCAGGAACAGAATGCAGCAGCCTTGACTGAAGTAGAAGGTAAATGTGCAAGTTGGACACTCCAGTACCTCTCTCAAAGCCCATGTGGGATAGAAATCCTCACAGGAAGCATGGAGGTCCCTGCGCGGCATCCTAGGAGAGCTGGCAGCCCATAAACTTTTAAACTGAGCACAAACTGAAGAACAGTCAGTACAAGAAATATAAATGTCTCTTTTCTAGTCTCTTTTGGCTCCTCCGACATTGGCTGCGAACCTGCTTGCCAGCAGTTTTCAATAGTCGGGACAACAACTCTACTAATTTTAACTTTCTGATTTCCATAAATCTCCTTTCTTGGGCCCAAAACACATTGGTTGTAATGGGGGAAATCTTTAGGTGGTGAAGCTAGTGCAACGCCGTTGCTTTCAGCAGAGGAGTTTGTGTACAGACTCTGAAGTGCGTCTATGCAAACTTTAAGGGTTCAACGTAAACATAAGCAGGCAGTCCTATGGCATGGCCAAGGAGCTACCGCACACCCTCATAGAACGGCAGGCTTTTGCTGCAAGTTCCTGAAGGTACTTAACCCACTAAAATTATATATGTTTTCTTCTCATCCAGAAACCCCCTTCTCCTGTAAACAACCAGAGATGAACAAGGAGGTGGCCAGAACAGCAAAGCAATGACCTGCCTTCAGGGGGGCTCCAAGTGCCATCCTAGCACTGGCATGAGTGACAGCCTGTAAAATACTGTAAAGATTCACCCCGATATTAACTTCCTCACTTATATTTCCTCCTAAGCATTCCTCCATCTGAAGTCTGTAAAATGCCACTGTTCCAAGGGGTAAAGCAAAGAATTATGACTTATCATGAACACTGTATGCAGAACATTGCTCTCTTTTTTTTTCCTTTTGTTCCTACCTAATTCTATTTTTTTAGAAAAATTATTAAAACTAATTGCATTATTTAATCCCATCACATAAAATCCTCCAGTGTTTCATTAATCAATGTAATCAAGCCAATCAAAATAGATAAAGGAGATCTTTTAGCAGGCTTTGATGAGATTTTATCAAAATCTCAGTGCATATTGTAAAGCCTTAGCCTAGCCTCAGAAGCAAACTAACTGTAGAATGTGGAAGCTTTATCAAGCAGGCACTAATAAAGCAGATGATGCTTGGACCATTTTAAGAGGCTCTCCATATTAAACTAATAACGGCGGTGTTTTTGTATTATATGTAAAAAATACAAAAGCAAATGGAAATACCCTTCATTTTGTATACATAGAGAGATAGCTATAAAGCAATCATTTTTTTTAAGTAATGAAGAAGATATATGTCTGTGAGTCAGCAGACCATAAAGCCAGAATACTGTAAGGAAAATGCAGTGGGTAATGCAAAGGTTATATCAGAACAGCTGTAAGTGAAGAGCCTTATTAAAAGCACAAACCATTTCCTTTTAAATGTAGTACACTTACTCCACATCGGAATCATAAATAAATATGAATGAATAAGCTGTGTCTTGTGCAACATCGGCGTTTGCATCTCTCTTTCCCCCTTCAGGTCATAGCTCCCATTCTTCATGCTTTTGCAATGACTAATCAGGAGTATGAACTACTGAAATACTACCACAAGAATGGAAATTAAAGGGGTGTTGATGTAATACAGCACCATAAAACCAGGAAATGTGTCTAGCTGGTAGATGCTACGCTAGAAACACAGACTGATACCAGGCTGAACAAATGCCTTGCCAAACACTTTGGCCAGAAGAGGTACAGCCTGGATCCCATCTAATGGACTTGGTGAACATAGTATAAAATGCCATCAGTATTTCCCTATAGCTTCTGCCCCTTGCGGTTAGTTTGGCTTCTTAGATATGACAATTGCAGAAGTAGTTACTAATCCACAAGTGCAAAGACTTGCCAACCCAGAAAATCCTAAACTCTAGGGTTAAACAATCCCTATCTGATCTAGACCTATAAACTGATGCAAGGCCATTGCCCCTCAAGGGAGGTCCTCTCCTACCACTGGATTTCTAGCAGTAGTAGCAGAGATGGTGTTAACAGACTCTCTTGGGCATCTTGTGGACAGAAATAGCTTGTACTCGACCACAGTCCTCCAGCTTAGTTACTACAGGTCATCCATGAAATTCACTGACTGCATAATACACTATGAATATTGTGCCACACTCCAGTCCTTGTCCTGCCTTCTTCATTTTCATGTGTGCCTGGACCAGCTGTGGGGTCACCAGCGCAGCTGGGATGCAGAGACACTGTGTAACACCCAGTAGTTAAGTGCAATACTCCTTAGGATGTAATATCCCAGGAAACCTCAGGCAGTTACTCCCTTGGCTCAGTCCAGCCTGGCTTGGGAGACCCCAAAAAAAATCGCATCCCAGGGAACAGACCTTGAAGCACCAAAGAAATGAGCCTGATAAGTAGCACTCATTGCCTGCAAGGCAGAGAGAGTTGAAAAATGAGCACTGCCTTCTCTTACAGCTACCTTGACACTTGTTCCAGCTGAAAACACTGGAAGTTTCACCGCTTTCTTTCATTTAAAGACTTTTTGGGCCAAATCCTCCTAACCCAGCTGGAGCTGTATTCTCGCTCCCTTTTTTCTCTTAGGCTACAACATGGAGATAGGCAACAGGTAGAGCTCAGCGTTGGCCATTTTCACAATGAGTTCAGCACTTCAAAAGGCACTGTTAGAGCTGAACAATGACAGGGATAAAATCCAGCGGAAATAATGAAGGAGGAGGATCTCGGGTTTTATTTAAAATCAGGCAACATGGCACCACTTGATTGCTTAGAAAGCTGCTGGACTGAGTGTGTAGGTAGCAGCCCAACAACAGCAAAATCTAATGAATGCTGTAATTTCGCCTTATGTTGTGCTTTCGTTTCAATTCTGTGTTGCAAATTGTTTTAAATGGAATTAAGCTTGTGTCCCTCACAAGCAGGCTTTGCTTTTTTTTCCTTCCTTTCCTTTAGCCAAGCACCCAACAAGTACAGCTCAATATAAAAATAAAACCAGGGCTGAGCAAAGGAAAATGCGTTAGTCACAAGAGTAACCGCGCTCTCCGTAGTCTGTAAAACAAGCTTGGGAGGCCATGGATGAGCAGTTGTGGGCACCTTGAGCCTGATCCACCTGGCTTGGCTGGGTACTTAAAAGGAGCAGCCCTGCTCTACATCTGCTGCAAATTGGACCCGATATGCCTAATGCAATCCCTTTGAAACGGAGTTAGAGTTTTGCTTCGAGAGAGTTGTTATATTTTCTCTTGAACTCAACTTTGCGTTACCAGACCTCATCCGTAATCCCTGCGGTGCCAAAAAGTCACTTCACATTAGCTGAAATCAGAGGTTTCTAGTTACGGACGCGCAAGGTCAAACTATTCTTAAAACATTTTCCAGCAAGTTAAAACACTGAAAATATTCTCTGGAAAGATCAGTATAGTTCCACTGAAAGGAGCGGCGTGTGATCAGCGGAGGCTCTCACTCATTCGTCATAGCCATTACGATTTGAGGATGAGTTTATTACATTAACTGATTAATTAACCAATCTAGCTAGTCCCATTCTAACTACCGTCATCAGAAGGAAAAGATTTGTTTCGTCTCAATATTCAGCCATTCGAGGAATAAACCCAGAGATCTGGGGTTTGTGGAGGGGGGGGGTCCCCACTGTCACAATTCTGTAATTTTTTTTTCATTCCACTGAATGGTTTTTATTGTGCTTTTAAGATGTTTAATTACATCAAGGGGAGGTATAAAAATTGTATTTGATTTTTTTTTTCCTGCCCTCTTTAGTTTGAAATAACATCATCGGGAGGGGGAGAAACTGTAGTGGGATGCTGGGATCCCAGTCATCCCAGCACGCCATGCCGCTGCTCTTTGGACGGCAATCACAGGAGCCTGGCAGCAAGCTGTGGACGAGGTTCTTCCAAGCAGCAGCATCTGGCTCTCTGGCAAGCAGACCAGGCGGCCACACCAGTCGCGTTGGAGTTGCCCCTGGGTTTGTCACATGGGGAAGCTGCTGACGGACCGTCTGGGTTGATCTGTCCTTGTCTTAGTTACGTTTGCTTTAGATACACGCCTTTGAGGGTACGTAAATCTCTATACCAAACCCCACTGCTGGTAGTCTCCGCTTGCTCGTGCTCCTCCGTGTGTTACCGTCAAATAAATGTATTTTCCTCTGCCCGCACCCAAAGTGCCCCACAAGCCACAGCTCACACCCATGCAGAAGGGTGACCAAAAAGGATGTTCGTGTGAATTTAAGGCTGTCTCTCAGGTTGCTGTATTAGCACAAACCTGCCTGACATTTTAACATAGCTGCATTTTTATGAATAGCTAGTTAATCAACAGATTTTCTGATTATTTTCTTCTTTTCGCAAAAGCTTTGCCTGCTCACACGGGGGAAGGTAAATGTTTCCTTTCTTGCACTGTCAGCAACGCAACTGCAGGTGGTGGTGATTTCTAGAGCACTGGGATCGACGCTGCCGGCTGCCAGCATCGAAGAAACGCTCTGAGCAGGGGAGATGGTGCTTTGCACAAAGCTGCTCCCTTCCTTCTTCACCCACTTCCCACTAGTGAAACAATTACAGCAGACTCGTACAACAGCGGAAATTTTTTTTAAGTTAGTATAAATGCAACCCAAACCTGCTCATGTTAAAGTAATTAAGGCATTAAGGGATGTCACAGCATGTGGGGAGAACTAAGCTATTATTTTATTTCTTGATAGATAGTAAGTTCACGGAAAATTTTACTATCATGCCATTCAAAACTATTTGTGAGTGCGGGTGAAATCTGGAAAGTAAAAAAGTCTTAATTCATTTGGATGGTTTTTTTAAGGAAGACTTTATTTTGAAAATGCCAGTGTGCTTTTTTTTTTTACTTCTTCTAAATTAAAATGTTATTTTTCATTTTAAAATAGCATTTGCCTATCAAAAATAGACTAAAAAAAGGAATTAAATAGCCTAAAAATAAAATATTTTATGTCAGCTAAGTACCATATCTGTGGTTGATTCAAAATCACATTTCCAAGGATTTTTAAATTATCTGTAAAATCTGAAAAAAAAAAAATCGGGTTTCAGTTGTATACAAGCCACTTTTATCCTGACTGTTTTCTGCTTCAGCCACTGAAAAGAAAATGCATTATCCACCCAGCTCCATACGTAAGGTGCTCAGAACCCTACCGAAGGATTTCGGATTAACGTGGCGACCTTTCCATCAGCCAAACAACTCCCTTCCGTGTCAGCTCAAGAGAAGAAAAAGTTGGAAGCCCAAGTCTAGAGCAGATGAATGGGTTGGTACTGGATGAGTTTCCTAAGAAATATCCTAACAAGGCTCAGTTTGGGAAGAAGTTCAGGCTAAAAGCTGGTCTGTGGTGCTGCAGAGAAAAGGGGAATCCCAGCTATCGGCCAGGTGACCACTGAGGGAAACCACAGGATGAGGATTTGGGAAGTGAGAGCCATTCCCAGGTGGTTTATGGCCTTTATAAGGATTCAGCATGGAGAGCTTGCTGCCTTAGAGGGGAAAAAAAGAGAGAAATGGGTTTAGAGACTAGAAACTATAGAAAGGAAAGGCAAGTATAAAACCTGCTTTCACCATAACAGGAAGGAAACGGAGAGTAATTAGTGTACAAACTGACATTTGATGGATTTATAAATGTTTCTTCGGGACAAACACTTGGAAGTATTTGATCCATGCTGCAATATTTTTGTTGGTTTTAAGAAATTCGGAATCTAGTCTCTCCTTCCCTCTCCCAAGCCCCACACGTACGTGCAAAAGCTGTATCTAAGAGGAGGGCATATCCAGTGCCGCTTCCACAGCCACCACTGCCATATTCCCTAGACACCAACAGCCTGGCTCTTTTTCACTGTCACCGTAAGGACTTTGGTGACGTTAGTGCATAAAAGGAAGAGGGAAGTACTTTAGTGAAAGGAGAAAACTCCCCAGGCTATTAATTCATAGAACCCAAGATAGATACCCTATATGCTGGGGACGGGTGTTAATGCCTGAAGATGCCCAGCTCCCCCCCAGGATGCCCCTGATTTCCAGAGGAACGGGAACGGGAGGCTGCAGGGGGGTGATGCCACCTCTAGCGAATTTGGGCAGATCTACCTCTATCCTTCCATCTTTTAAAAAGGCGGAACTTTCCAGGGTGTAATCTTTGGTTGCCAGCAAAGGGAACTGGCTCATCTAAATCCAACTGGTTCTAATCAAGGCACGTAGCCAAATTAAGCCCTTGAAGCTGCATGGTCTTGTATTTGCAGCAGAGCTCCCTCAAAGTCCAGGATCACGAGGCGTGCAGAGGGCAAAAGCAACGCTTTGCGAATGTTTGGGAGGCTTGCTATTGCAATGAGCACCTTGCACTCTCGATCCGCCTCAGATGTGTAGCCACATGAGTTTTTACACATCCTTCGGTTGAACCTGAGCAAAATTTAGCACTCTGGGACGTCATGTGGAGTTGTCCATTTGCCCTTGTCTCCATGGGTCTCTAAACCATGGAAAAGGTGCTTCCTTGAGGACAGTGGAAGTGTCATTTGAAATGCTTTCTCTGGAAGATGCTGGGAGTGTTATTTCCTTGGATTCTGAATACAGGCAATAAGAAACCTGGAAAAGGGATGTGACCACGCAGGTGAAAAGCGGCCGAGGTGCCAGACCAGTCCCCACAAGCTCTTTGCTTCACCTTCATTTATAGGATGGTTCCTCCCTTGCAAAATGGAGATAACACATCCCTATATCATCCTGGTGCGATGTGAATTAATTTACTAGCACTGGCAAGGTATTCAAATGCTAGATTAATTTCATAACTAATTATAATTAAAGTATTTAATAATATACAAAGTAATAACTAGAGTTTCATTCAGCAAGAAGTTCTCTTATCGGCTCACCCGTAAATACCCGGTTATTGGTCAGCCTTTTCTTTGTTCACAATCCGTAACATCCTTGTCCACATTTTTCTAAGGTCCCCAACCGCATTTCTCAAACCCATTTTGCCGTTTCCATTCCAGGCTGATTTTTCCTTCAAGATTTTGAGTCACGCACAGGTTTGACAAAATGGCCACGTTTGCAGCAAAAATGTACAAACTTCCAAGGTTTGGTGCCACAATGTGAAAACCATCTTCGTGGGAGCATACAGAGAACCATTTCTCCCAGAAATACTTTTCCTCAAAATAAAGGCCCATTTGGGCTGCAAAATTATCTTGTCTGCCTGAGAGACAGCTTGCACATCTATTTACTCTAGTAAATGGACTTGGATTTGTGATCTTAGTGCGTGCGAAAAATCTGGAGTGTTAAAAGTCCTGTGTTTCATTTATAATAATTTATACATCTCACACTGGAAAGCTTTTTTGAATGACAAGTGCAGGGTGAAATACAGCCAGTGGTGTTTATATTAGTTCTTTTTTTTTTTTTCTAATAGGCTTTATATAATAACTCCTGTAACAATTAATCCAAGCACAGAGGCTGAAACTAACTCCAGTGCAAGAGGATAGCATGAAAATAAAATATTTTATTAAAAAAATGCACTCTGGTTTAAAAATCCTTAGTTACGTGAACAGAATTGGCTCTCTTCCTTTTGTAGTGTTTCTTTAATGAAGAACTGCAGTAAGTCAAGGGGAGTTGGGCAATTATACTATTATACTATAATTTGCATTTCTTGATAACGCTTATGTCAAAAAATGTTGGAAAGTTGCATTTCAATAAAATATTTAAATTGCTGACATAGCCTGTGACTGCCTGTACTACACAGACTAAAGACATACTGCAACTTGTTCTGAATTTCTCATCAGATATCAAACATGTAGATTTATGGGCTGTATAGACTAAATCACAGCAAATGCCCTAAATACGGAGCTATAGAAACCTACTCCCAGCTCCATGCTCAGGTGGGAATCCTACAGCAGTAATCCAAAATCCTACAGGTGGTCCAAAAGCAAAGGATGGTACAATAAAAAATATGCTGGGGCTAAAAGCAAAATATTACAAGGGGCAAAACAGGGCTGAAGGTGCTGCTTGCCTGCAGGTTTCGCCGAAGGTGGGAGCATGAGCTGAGGCAGTGATAACACGTACTCTCTTTTTCCTCAAAAGCAATACAAGGAAGAGACGCGTGGCACAGCAAGTCCTAGCCGGACATTCATGCCCCGGCCAACTCCATCTTCCTGCACATACACGCACGTGCACCGGCCCTAAAACTCTCCCCAACACACAGGACTTAGGAGCGCTGTCCCAATCACCATCACTGCTCCATCCTCTTCCTCCCAGCCGCAGGCAGGGCTGAAGAGGTGGTTTCTGCCCTTTCTCCTCTCCAGCAGACTATTGCCTTTGCACCGGCCCAGACCCCAGCACTGCCCAGAGAACCGGCGCAGAGAGACCAGCCACGACCAGGTCATGGCTCTCCTCCTCCGATGAACACCTGCAGCCAGCCCCTCTCACCCCTCCTTGCCATAGCAAGCTTCAGATAAACCACCAGCTTATTTTATCTTATCTGCACCTCATCCTGATGGCTCTGGGTTTACACGTAGGAGGAGAAGAACTTCAGGGCTTGGAGGATATTCTCCAGGATATTCATCCATAGACTCAGCACAAAATACTCCCTAGGCAAACACCAACAAGCAAGAATATGCTTCGGGTGGCCAAACCAAGACACCTCGGAAGGATTCTGCTCTCGCTAATCGGGTTGTCGGCACCTCCCGAACTCAGCCTCCTCTTGGTGTTCAGCGTTGCCATGTCAATCCAGATGCCACACAGAGGCAACCACATCACTGGTCCACCTCAACGAGGCACCAAGGAACGGTCACAGCGAGTACGGGAAAATATACGGGCAGGGTTGTGTGATTTACAGACTCCTGCATTTCAGCTGTGGATGCAAACACCTTCAACGGAGGCGTCACCTTGCACCAGGAAGGAGCTGAAGAGCTGACCGTCACAGGTTAGAGCCGCTCAGACTGTAAAGGTGGCTTTGTTGCCTAAATACAGGTGTCTGGTGTCACCTGAGATGTCCCCGGGTGTCCCAGCCAGCTTCCAGCTGCTGAGCCAGGCGGGCACAGACCTCCTGCCAGTCCTCTGCCAGCCCCACCGGTGCTGCGCGGGTGTCTGAGGGACGCAAGGGCATCTTGGGTGCTCCTGACGACCACATTCAAGCAACCGATTTGAACCCTGTGCCACAGCAGTGTGTGGGGATGGGACACGGCTAAGAAACGACAAAAAATCCACCCAGAAGGCATTTATTTTTCCAAGAGACCTCCTGCCAAAGGACCTCATCGCAGCGTTTATCAGTGAGTGCGCGCAAAAAGGAGGGTTTTTCTTCTCAACTACCTGTTGGTATCAGATTTACCTACACTATCAGTATGAAAATAAACACAGAAGGCAGGCACACTTCCACGGAAAAACCTGCTGCGTCTGGTTTGAGTTCCTGCTTCTTAGACACAGGCATACACCAGCGTGTCATTAATGTCCCCCTTACAGGGACAGACTATAGAGAAATAAGGAGACAGCCCCCAGCATGGCTGTCTCTGGACAGGAAAACGAAAGCTCCAGGAACTCCTCTCCTCCCATCAAAAATCCCTTCGCAAGCAGCCATCGGAGTAGATGCGGGAGAGGGGGAGCTGCGGGAAGAGCGGTGCTCCGGCCAGCGAAGATGAGAAGAAGGAGGTGGGCACGGCGCCGTCCCGGGGGACTCGCATCCTCCCGTACCATTAAGCCCGCGGGCAGATCAGCCGGGGCTCTGGGAGCAGGCAGGGGAGGGAGATGAAAGGCTCCTGGAAGGAATCAGGTGCAGAGGGTGGGCAGATGCTGCTAAAGAGCAAAGAGACCCGGCCAGGCTCATTTGTCTGGAAGGGAACCAGCAGGAACTTTCTTTTTATCTCCAATTGCGGATGTTAGGGTAGTTCCTAGAGGCCACAGCCGGTTTGGACCCCACCGCTCTGCCTCTCCCTGCCTGTACAGGGAAGGAAATTGCGGCGTTATTTTTTTCCGCAGGTAGAAAATCCCCCACTGTGATGGCTGTGGACCCGTTAACTCCTCTCTGCCTGTGGGACCCGGTCGGGCTCTGCCTCTCCCAGCAGAAACCTGGCTGGGTGATGTTTGGCCTGTTTGGCCAACAACCAGTTGAACATGGTTGAGCGTTACTGGTCCCAACGACGGCTCGGCCGGAGCCAGCCCTGCCTGCCTGCTCCGGCCGCTGCCCGTCTCTGCCTGAGGATTAGCCATGCTCCACCTGGTCTGCCTGGGATTTAATGGGGCATCCCTTTGCCAGGCGGGGCGAGCGGGGCACGGCCCTGTCTGTCTGTCTGTCTGTCTGCCCGGGGATTAGCCTGGGCCCACCTGCGCTGCCCCCGGCTCTGCTCACCAGGATGGACCCAGCCTGAGCAGGTCTCTTCTGCGTGGGCTGGTGGGCCACAGCTGTCTGTCCGTCTGTCTGTCTGGGAGAGACGGATGGGCACTGCTCTGCCCATCCAACCACCGTGTCTGTCTGTCTGTCTGAGAGTTATGGATGGGCACTGCTCTGCCCATCCTACTGTCATGTCTGTCCGTCTGGGAGGGGAGGCTGGACACCCTCATGTCTGTCTGTCTGAGAGAGATGGATGGGCACTGCTCTGCCCATCCAACCACCGTGTCTGTCTGTCTGTCTGTCTGGGAGAGATGGATGGGCACTGCTCTGCCCATCCAACCACTGTGTCTATCTGTCTGGGAGGGGAGGCTGGACACCCTCATGTCTGTCTGTCTGGGAGAGATGGATGGGCACTGCTCTGCCCATCCTACTGTCATGTCTGTCTGTCTGGGAGGGGAGGCAGGACACCCTCATGTCTGTCTGTCTGGGAGGGGAGGCTGGACACCCTCACGTCTGTCTGTCTGGGAGGGCACCCCACACTGCCATGTGGGTCCGTGAGGGGATGCTGGGCACAGCCCTGTCCGTCTGTCCGTCCGTGAGGGAGGCCGGGCACTCTCCATCCATCCACCCGCCCTCCCGGGGACCCGCCGGGCCCGCTGCGAGGCCGCCCGACCCCCCTCCCCTCCCCGGGGGGCGGCAGCTGCGGGGCGGGGCGGGGCGGCCGCCGGGGGGGCCGAGCCTGGGGCGGGCAGACCGCGCCGCTGGGCACCGGTGCGGGGCCGCCCCCCCCGCCCCGCTCCTTCCTTCTCCTCCCCGCGAGCGGAGATTAAAAGCCGCCGGAGGGGGAAGAACCGGGATTAGGCCCGGGCGGGCCCGGGGGCCGCCGGGGTGCTGCCAGCCGCCGGGGAGGGGGCGCGGGAGCCCGCCCCGCCGGGCAGCGAGCGGCCGCATTGTCTCCCGGTGCCAGCCCCGGGCGGGACCGCGGGCACAAAACACCCCCCAAACCCCCCGTTTTCACCCCCAGGAAGCGGCTGAGCCGGACCCCCCGCCCCGGCCGGGCGGCGATGCGGGACCCCCGCTGGGAAACCTTCCCCCGCTCCCCCCAAAAATAAACCCAGCCGGGACCCCCCCGGGTTACCGGCTCTGCTTTTCCAGGCTCGGGGGTGCCCCCCCCCCCCCGCCCCGGGGCAGGGCAGAGATCTGCGGGAAAGTTGCCCGAACGGGTGGGGGAAAGCGGTTTGCGGGGGGGGGTGTGTGATTATCGGGGTTTGGGGTTTTTTTTTTTTGGAGGGCGAATTTGCGCTGCTCTGCTTTCATTATTTTATTGGTAATTATCAAACCAGCTTCGCTTCCCAGGGAGGGGGGTTGAGCAGGACTTTGTTTAACTCGGTGAAGAACGCGCACCGCCCGGCACCGCTCCGCAGCCGCGGAAACACCGCCCGGCTGCGGGTGAAGGGGGCTTTACCCAGCGGCCCCTCCTCGGGAACGAAAGGAAAAAAAATAATAATACAGAGCAAACCCTCAACCCTCGGCATAAATACACCTTATCAGCAACGCGAGCAAATGAAAGTTTAATTATTTTATTTTTTTTTTAAGCCCAAAGAAATGCCTTGAGCGAAGGCGAGCGCTGGCGCTTGGAAAGGGGAGGGGGGGGAAGGACTTTTCCCTTGGCTGTGGGGCACGGATTCGTTTGCAAACTGCAGCTTAACCGCTACCACCGCTCCGCATTGTCATGCTCTTAAATATCCTGAATTAGGCAGCTCTTAAAAAGTCCCTTTAAAGCGGGCGGCGGGGGCGAGCCCGACCTGCGCAACTCCTTGGGGTTGTGCCGCCGTGAAAAAAGAAGAATAGAAAAATAATAGTCATAGTACTACTACGAAACGGGGGGGGGGGGGCACGGGGACGGTGCTGCGGGGTTTGCTCGCTGGAGCCGGCGGGTGCTGCTGCGGCCGGAGCAGGGGACGAGCCGCGGCCGGGCAGGGCGGAGGGGCCGCGGGGCGCAGCCCCCATCGCCTCTCAGGTACGAGCACTTCCATTGACATTGATGTAACTGCATTAGAGTTAATGGCAGCAGCCTGCTCCTCATTATTAATTGTCTTTGTGTTTGGATAAAGTATGTAATCTTCTCCTCAACCACACCATTAAAATAGGTTGCCTTTTCAATTAAGAACTGTCTTGAGCGCAGCAGTCAATTTTCCTAATGAAGATGCATTATATTTTCACTTTTTTTTTTTTTTTAAATAATGGGAAAATCCCACGTTTTCATTAGGCGTGATTACGGAGAAAGTACAAGAGGGGGTTTGTCTAAACTAAATGTGGCCCGAGTAGTGTATTAAATACCAGGCTTTTAAATAAATTGAAATTTCATACAGCTAAGACGCGAGGTTGGGGTACAAATACGGTCAGATTCGCTTCCTTCAGATTAAAAAAATGCAGGGTCCATTCTTTAAAACGCACTTATCAGATAGAAAATAATGATTAAAACAACTACGGACGACTCTTAGCTGCAATTACTCGGGTAAACTTTTCACTCAGCCTAGTTTGCTTACATTAAACCTGAGGATGATGCTTTAAAATAGACTTGCACTTTCTGCTAATGTGCAGCTTTGGGGAACAAATAGCACAGTTTAATCATGCAGAAACACACAGGAGCCAGAATAGTCTCACAATTAATTTACCAAAATAAACCCGAAGCTGCCTGCATTGTTTCATATTTAGCTTCCACTCCCCTCCTTCCTCTGGAGAAAAGCAGCCCTGGTTCTTTAGAAAGGAGGAAGGTTGGGGGAGCTTTGGGGGAGTGGGGATTTTTCCTTCTTTCTTTTTTTTTTTTTTTTACATTGGAAAAGAAATATTCCATCGCGTGAAAGCAAAGAGTTAAATTTTACATAATGTAAAACACTTAAAAAAAAAAAAAGAAAGAAAAGAGATGGGGAAAAAAAAACCCCCAAACACTACGTAAAAAAAAAAAAAAAAAGTGCTATATTTGTGAGCCTGGGAAGCTGCAAGAGGAGGGTGTCTGGGTCTTGTACTTGTGGGATCTTTGTTACCGGACAGACGGACACCGGCGGACGCCCAAGCCAGACACCCACCCCACCCCCTACCCGGCAAACACCATTGCCCACACCCGAATTAAGAAGGAAAAAAATCAGCTGTCGTCTTCGGAGCTACTTTTAAAGTTTCCAAGCCGAAAAAGAACCGCCCGCAAGGGAGAATGAAGTTAAGGATAAGAGTAATTTCTTATCCGCCTGGTAACAACAGTTGGTTTCTGATTTTTTTGCAAGCTTTCTGCATTGTGGCTTGGGGGGGGGGGGGGGGGGGGCTGCTTTGGGGGTTTCGGGGGGTATTTTTTTAATGAACATTTGTTTCTCCACCAGCCAGCGGCTAAAGAAGATCTGCAAAGAATGGCAAAGAAGATTTTCGATTAAAACCTTAGCCCATCTCCACGGATTACTTTATATCGATTCCTATATATATGGCTGCAATTGATGGGCTCTAATTAAAAATCCAAAGGTGGGGGGCGGGGGGGGGGGGAAGTTCTTTCTGGGTCTCAATAAAAGGAGCTTTTCATATACGGGAAATAAAGGTTGTAAAAGGTTACAAACGAAAGACTAGTTTAAAGCTTCTCTGCGGTTTTCTTTTCTTCTTTCTTACAAAACCCCTTTTCTGGCTCTTTCTCTCCCTCCCCCCCTCCCCCCGAGCCCTTCATTTCCCCCAAGTTTGCCAACACGCGAGACGCGGGACTGTGAGCGTTATTTTAATATCTGGGTTGGGAGCTATAATCTGATTGCTGCAGAAAGCTGCTCATCAAGGTAACTTCATGGCCTGGAGAGAAAAAATTACGTAAACCGGCAGTATTAGCGCTTTTCACCGACACCCAGACGGACTCACAGACACGCACCCCTGCCCCAGCCTCCCGCACGGCCCCCACGCGTGAATCCCCCCCGCACAGCCTCCCCCAAAGACTTTTTTATTATTATTATTTAACGCTGTTGATTTATTTCTCTATTTAAGGCGCTTTTTTTTTTTTTTTTTGCGGGGGGGGACACGATCTCCCCCCGGTGCACGTAAGACCTTCCCTCAGGTGCAAGCCCTGACCTCACTTTCTCTCTCTCGTTTTTAGGACTTGTCCGGCTCCGAAACGAGCTGGGCAAATCGCACATCGCCCCAAAATGCCTCCACCCTCCCCTCCTCAGCCCCCCCGGGTCCCTCCATCCCAATTATAAAACTTGGTTTCATCTAGGCAAAGATGCTGCCTTAATATATATATTTTTTATTATTATTATTTTTTTCCCAAAGGAGGTGGCGGCTCTGCCACCCCTCTCCCAGACGCTTGGAAAAGGAGGGGGATTTTTTTTTTATATAGCATTCCGGCATTTTAAAACGAATCCGACCCTTTCTCGAAGTGACCCAGCTTTACCAACGCTTCTGGCTTTGCACCCCCAAAAGGGAGATTTTTTTTTTTTTTTTTGGGGGGGTGTCGAACTAAAAGAAAACAACCCGAAACACACACACACACCCCCCAACCCGCAATTGAATTGCAGATAAACTTCAAGGAAAGTCTGGAATATTTTAACTAGACACAAATCCGATGAGGGAAAAGCTTAAAAGTGGGTAGCATGCATCGCTTTCCCGAGCCGATCAGAGATACAGAGCTGACAAATAATAAATCGGTTATCTGGGGGGGTTGTTCCCTTCCTTACCTTTCACCCGACCTGAATAAATGATATATATATATATTTTTTTTTCCCCTTTGGTCATAATATACAAGGGCAGCGGCTCAGCGCCATCCACCTTAGTGAGTGATACACGCGGCGATAAACCCACTCGCGAAACGGTCGCGTTAGTAAGAAGAGTCGGAAATTAAATCGGAAATTAAATCTGAAATTAAATCAGAGGGAGGAGAAGTAAAGAGGGAGAAAGAGAAGAGAAGAAACACAGCTATGGAGAGAGAGAAAATGGCTCTGGAACACGATTGGCATCGGAAAGTTGGAGAACTTACTGAGAAGCAGAAGTTACAGTTTCTTTTCATCCCAGAAGCAGATTTGGGTTCTTTGAGCACAAAGTTCTTAGAGGGCAGAAAATCCCCCATCTCCACTCACTCCCCGCCAGCCCCAGCTAGTCTGGCTCTCTGGGACCGTACCTGCTCTGAAACGCTTTCCAAACGGACCAGAAGAGATTGGAAAGTTTGAAAAAAAAAATTAAAAAAATTTTTAAAAGCCCCAACTTCCTACAGCTGCAATAATTCTTTTTTTTTTTTTTTTTTTTGCAACTTTTCTCCGAGCTGCAGAAGGCTGAAGGCAGAGGCAGCTGCAACGCGTGTGCAGGATTGCTCCAGGAAAGCAGGTTCCCCCTTTTTCCCCTCTCCGATCCAATCTTTGCAAGAGCCATTCCGACACATCGCTAAGCTAAAGGGAAATTCTCTTTGATAAAGCGGTGTTCCCAGCTTCGGGGTTTTAAAACCTAAATCTATATTCAAATCTGGCTGAAGGTGTGTTCTGGGATTTATGAAAGCCTCTTAAAGGGGTAAATTTACCAAACCGTGACAAAATCATCACAATCTTACTTTAGACATCTGAAGTGGATGAGAATTTTAAAGAGACCCTTGTTTATTTAAGTACCACTGTCCAGCTCTGCCACTTGTTTTATTGGCCGGGGGAATTCTCCCCAGCTCCCCAGGCTGGGGGGGGGCAGAGGGCGAGGCCGGGGTGGCCCCGCGGCCGCGCAGCCCGGGCAGGGCCGGCAGCGCGGAGGGGCTGCGGGAGTTGCGCGTCCCCAGCCGCCTCGCCGGCTCCTTGCTCCCGGCACGGGATTTTATTTCGCTGCCTTGCTCAGCCCTCCTCAGCCACCGGCTTCCTCCAGCCCCCGAACGCCCCTTTCTTGCCTTTTTTTTTTAATTTATTTATTTACCCTTTTATTTTTAATCGATTTCGAAAATACCCTCCTGGTCAGGATACACGGGAACGAATTATCTCTCTCATTCTTCCAAGGTGGATTAAGGTTATTAAATAATATGTGGGGGCGGGAGGCGATGGCAAAGGCGGAGGGGGGGTGGGGAAGGGTTCAATCGGGATATTTATTCCCGGTGCTCTGCTGCAGGAGAGGCTGAGGGCTGGCGTGGCCGTGCCGACACGCGGGGAGGTGAGAGGGAAGGATTTGTCCGGCGTGGATCTCCGTGCAAGGGTTGGGGGGGGGATGCTGCAAAGGGATGGGGGGCTGCAGCCACCCCTTGCCACCCCCCAATAAAAACCCCAACCAACCAAAACGCCCGAAAGTCCCCCCCCAAAAAAGTCTGACGGCTCTGGAAGGGGGGGGGGGGAACCCACCAAAACACAACTCCAAGGAGTGCAGGAGGGCGGGTGGGGGGGTGCCGGTCGGGGGTACCCCGGCTACCAACTTTCCACGAAGTGTCCCCCCAAAAAAACCAAGCGGCCGAAGTGGGAGCGGCTGCGGCGGGCAGGGCTGCGGCTGTTTGTTTGGCTGTTTATTTGTTTAATTTCCTCTCCCCTCCCTCCTTCCCTTCTGCCCCCTCCTTCCTCCTCCTCTCTGGGAGGAAAGACCAAAAAAAGACCCCAACCAAGCCCACCAAGCCGGAGCACCCGAGCACCCAGCCCAGCATCCCAAACCCGCTCCCGCAAACCGGCTGCGCCGGGGACTGAGCTAAAGTCCAAGGACAAGCCCATCGGATCGCGGGCAACCCGGGCTCAGGGAGAGCCAGAACGAGGCGAATTAATTGCTAATAACTTCATTAACATAGGTCACCCCATTAAAATGATCGAGCGGCCGCATTTTTTCCCCCCATTGTCAGAAGTGAGGAAAGTGTGCGAGCTCGCCCTCCCTCCCTGCCTGCCTCCCTCCCTCCCCCCCTCCACCTCAGCCGCCTCCCCGTCCTCCTGCCTTTTTGCCAAAGCTCTTTTCGGCTTTCTTTGACCCGGGAGAAGTTGAGCGGGGACGGGAGGTGCGAGAGGCGCGTCCCGCTGCCGGTGCTCCCGGCTGGGCTCTGCTGGGCGGCGGGGCCCCCCCGCGCCCCCACCCCTTCGCTGCACCGCTGAATATTTCTATTCAAATACGTGCACGTCCCTATCCGCGATTCCAAGGCGGCAATGCCGCTGCCGAGGTCCCGTTCCACGCCATCACCCCTATGTGTCTTCAAAAAAAAAAAAAAATTAAAATATATTTATCTCCCCCCCCCGGTGACTCCGTTCCCCTCGCCCCGGCGATATTTGGCCCCTGGGAGGCGGAACGGGGAGGGGGGGGGGGGGGCGGACCGCTCCGCGGGTGCGGTAGGGGGGACGCGGGGCTGGGGACACCCTGGCACCCCGCTCCCCTCTGTCCCGGGGAGAGGGGGGGGTCTCCCCTTTGCTCCCGCGGGTTTCCTCTCGCCCAGCTCCGCGCTGCTCAGCCAAGGGCTCCTGGCAGGCTCCGCGTCCCCCCCTCCCCAAATATTTACTTATATATTTTAATATCTTTTGTTGTTGTTATTATTATACCCCCCCCCCCAGCTTTTTGCTGTCCCCCCCCTTCCTCTCCTTCCCCGGCCAACACGCTAACGCCATCGCTGCTGCCCGTCCCCTTAATTTATACAATGACTTCATACGCTCCACTCCGTAACGTATATTTTTAAACCGAGCAGGTTCTTTTAATGTATATTCTCGTGTCATTTCGGTGGCTCTTATTTCTCGTTTGATTGTCCCCCCGGTACAGCAGCGGCCTGGGTGTGTGTTTTTTTTTTTTTCTTTTTTCTTTTTTTTTTTTCCTCCCCCTGTTGTGTGTTTTTATTATTTTCCCCCTGGCTTAGATGTGTCAATCACTCTCTCCCTGCCATTGGTTGGAGAGTTTGCGTCAAAAAGTTGCCAGAGAGGCTCTTTCTCAGCAAAGCTCCCCGAGAGAGGTAGAGACCTCAGCTCCAACGCACCCTGCCACTATTATTAAAAATAAAATCACTTGACCAGCTCCGGCACCGGCCAGCTCTGTATGTACCGAGCCCAGACCCCCAGCATCCCTCCATCCCTCTCCTGCACCGTCCCCTCCCCTTTCTCCCCCATTTATTCTTCTTTTTCAAGCATTTTTTCCTTCCCCCCCCCCCCCCCCCCCCCGTATGTCGTGGGCATGTGCATGCGGCCAGCTCTCTAACCTCCCGCTTTGTGCTTTCTCTCCCAGCTCAGCCCGACCCCCGAATTTGGCGAGGACCGGGGCGGCAGGTTTCACCCCTCGCCCCCCAGCCCTGCCCGCGGCTCCGGCGAGGCTCGCAGGTAAGTCCGCCCCGCTCGCTTCATCCTTCCTCGGGGGCATCGCTCGGAGGGCAGAAACACGGCGGGGGCGGAATTAAAATGTGTGTTATTATTTTTTTTTTTTTTTAAAAGAGTCTGTGTGCGGGGGGGGGGGGGGCACCGGTGTCGGTAGCGGCTCCCCGGAGGAGATGCGGCGCTGCCCGGGGGAGGCCGGGCCGGGCCGGCCGGAGGAGGGAGGCGGCCCCGGGGGCGGCGGTGGCCGCTCGGCCCTCGGCGGGGACCGGGAGCTGCTGGATGAAAAGGCCGAAGGGCCAAATCGGAGAGGCGGGGAGGCGATGCCCGCCGCCTCCCTCGCCCGCCCGTGCCCCCGCCGCCGCGGCCGGGCTGTCTCCCGTGGGCGGGCGGAGGGCGGGCGCGGAGCCGGCTCGTTCCTCCGCGGGCAGGCGCGGTTCTTCACCGCGCTTTCGTTGGGGACCTGATTTTTATTTCATTTCTTTTTTTTTTTTCCTGATCCTTCGGCCTTTGCTTATTCCCCGGCCCCAAGGCGGACTTTTACAATTAGAAATACCGGGGAAGAAATTCCTCCCCTCTCTCGGCTCCTGCCTGAGTCCCCCCCCGCCTTCCTTCTCCTCTTCCTCCTCCTCGCGATTTTGAGACTCAGCAAAGTAATTTTGCCAAGGTGTCTTTGAGCACCGGCGGCGGCCGGAGAACCGGGCTGGAAATAGCAGAGAGAGAGAAACCTTCAAGGCGTTTTTTGGGGCCGGAGCTTCATGGCTCGGCGCGGGTGAAATGGATGGCGAGAAGGGCGGCCAGGTCGGAGGGGGGCTGGAGCTCTTTTCCACCTCCTTTATTATTATTATTATTATTATTTTAAGCCGTGGGAAAGCGCTTCCCAAAGAGGCCCGATCGGGTATAACGCGCACAAAGAGAAAGTCGGGAAAGTCCTTGTGCACCGGCACAAGTTTCTTTCGAGCTCAAAACCTCCTTCGCTGCAGAGATTTATTTAGATTTCGGCTCCTCCGAGAAGTTGAGCTTTATTATTTATTTCTTTGGAAAAGATGCAACTCCAGCTTGTGGGGTTTTTTTTTAAAAATAGCAGTTAAAAAATGCGAGCGGGTGGCGGTGGGGAGGCTGAGCTGGGTCAAACGGCTCCGCGGCGGAGGTCGCTGCCCGCCGAGCGCGGCTCCATCGCTCCCCGCCGGCCCTTTCGTTTGCCCGCGCCGGAGAGGAGCCGGCGGCCGCGGAGCTTGCGCGCAGGTTCGGGGGGCGAAGCGCGGGAGGCTGCGCAGAGAGCAGAGCCGTGGCGGGTCCGTCTCCACCGCCTTCGAACGGGGGAAAATTCCCGATTTGGTAAAAAACAACCCCAACTCCCCCTCCGGGGGGGGGGGGAATAAATTAGAATTAAAAAAAATTTAAGAAATGCGGCGGAGCGCGGTGCGGGCAGGGAACCGAGCTCTCGTTTGCAAAACAAAACAAATTCCCTTTTCTATCTCGGCACCTTCCCCCCCGCCTCCGCGGGAGCCTCTCCGCGCTGCTCCGCGAAGCCCCCCCCAGCCCCGGCCGCCCGCGTCCCCCCGCAGCGCGGCCAAGGGCAGAGCCGCAGCCTGCGCGCCCGGCCGCGGATCGCTGCCTTGCATTAATCAGCCCGGGCGATCAGCGGAGCTGGGGCCGGTGGCCCGTAATTAGGGAGCGTGTGCCGCCCGGATTATCTCGTTAGTTTATCAAGAAAACATTTATTATAATTAATTCTCGGACGGGGTAATTATTATTGAGCGAGGGCAGAGCAACTGGTAGCCGGGCTCTTTGCGGAGCGGGGCGGGGGGGGAAGGAGGGGGAAAGGTGACAGATTGCGGAGCGGAGCCGTTGCTCCGCGGGCTGCGGGGCGGCCCCGGGATGCGCGGCCGCGGCCGAGCCGCTCCGCGGGCGGCCGCGCTGGGCTGGCGCCTCGGCGTGATGCCGCCGAGTTTAACAGAATGGAGGTTGGGGCTTGGGGGGGGGTGGGTTTTGTTTTGGCGTTTGGGGTTTTTGTTTGTTTGTTTGCTCGTTTTTAAGCGTGCAGCAAACGCGGGTTTGCTCTCCCGCGCATCCTGCGCTGGCCAACAAATTGGCGGCCGAAGCCGCCCCGACGCCAGCGCGGAGCGGGGCTCCCCCCTCGGCAAAACTGCCCCTCTTCAGCCTCCCCCGGGGGGGGGTGTTAAAAGCGGGGCCCGACCCTGCGCTCCCCGCGCTAGATGCGCGCCCGCTCCGCCGCTCGGCGCAGCTGAGGGCGGCAAAGCGCTTCCCCGAGGGGTGAAGGGGAAACTCCGCACCGCCGATAACCAGCACCGACGGCGCGGGCGGGGGGGGCCCCGGGGTCCCGCAGGAGCCCCCCGGCAGCGCGCAGCCCTCCCGGGGCGGCGGCTCTGCTGCCGTGTGCTCTCGTTAGCTGAAACGCGGAGTTTTGGGGTGTTTGGGGAAGAAAGTTACGCTGGAATTGGTTTTTCCGACGGCCGTCGGGAAGGGAGGGAAGGGCGAGATTTTGCCCAAAAAGACAAAAAAAAAAAAAAAGCGCTTTTCCAGGGGGAAACAGTCTTTAACCCTTTCGAGCCCCCCGGGCTGGCTCCTTGACGGCCATTTTTTGGCGGAGGCTGTGTTTGGGTCCCCCCTCACCCCTCGCTTTGGAGCGCCCGGCCCCGCCGGGGCGGCGAGCGGGGACCCGGGGGAACCGGAGCCGGAGCCGGGCCCGGGGGAGCCGCTCGCCCGCCCGCCCGCCGGGGCCGTCCCGGGGCCGCTCCCCACCGAGGTGTTTGTTTAGCTTCAGCTCCGTCATCAAGAGTTTCTTGAAAGCCTAATAAATCTGTTACTTGCCTCCAAATCTAATTACCCGGAGTACTAATTAGGTGCAAATGGCCGGTGGAAATTACTGCAGACGTGGACTGCTGGCGGTAGAGCAGAAAAGTTTGTCTCTTCCCGAGCGGGCATTTGAGCTCTGAAATGCAGCAACGTCGGGGGGAAGGGGTAAAGGGAGGGGGGGAAGGTTTGAATGTTGCCCAAACCTGGGATAATTAAAGTCCTTGCAAGAGACTAGGGGAGAGATAGGTTTCTTGAATTGTTTCTTTGTTTCTCACCCTTGGGCTTTGTTATCTGCATTATTTATTTAGCCGAGGGGTCCTTTGTGTCTGCCAATGGCCCCAATCAAGTTTTGCTTGAGACAATTAGCCGGTGCCCGGCCGGGAATCCTATGCAAATGCCCCGGGCTGCCGTACAATGCGGGCAGTTGAAGGCATGGGGGGGTTTTGTTCGGGCAGTAATTACTGGCTGGGCTGTGCCCCCCCGCCTCCCTCCCCTCCTCGCCCTTTTTTGGGAGAGATGCGTTTATCTAGTCAGTCTCTCCCAGCTCCCAAATCCGGCTGGGGTCCGGCTTTACGAGCTGGAGGATTTGACGGGGGAAGGCAGCGGGGATAAAAGCTGGGGGGGGGGCAGCAAGCTGGCCTGACACCCCCCCCCTTCCCTCCCCGTCTCGCCTCCGCAGGCACCTGGCGGCCCCCCCGCCCGACGGCACCCCCAGGCAGCGCCCGGGGCAGGCAGGGCGCTCGGGCGGCTCCCCCTCGCCCGAATTTCGGCCAACTCTCCTCCCCGCCACAACTTTAGCATGATGTCTTATCTTAAGCAACCACCTTATGCAGTCAATGGCCTGAGTCTCACAACCTCGGGCATGGATTTGTTGCATCCGTCCGTCGGTTATCCCGGTAAGTCACGTTTTTCTCCCTCTTTCCCCCCCCCCCCCCACTTCGCTCCCCCCCTTTTTTGCCCCACGGAGGAGAAGCCGCCGGGCTTTTGGAGGCACAACATGCCCAGGGACCGCGATGGCTGGGGTGGGTGGGGGGCGTGGGGTCTCCTTTTCTCCTCACCCTCAACTTTTTATCCGGGGAAGGGTCTGCAAAGAGGGGACACCCTCCTGCTTGGGGCGGGGGGGGAGATGCTCCAGATCCAGCCAGGGGAGATGGGGGGGAGGCATGGGAGGTGGGATTGCCGGGGTGGTGGCTGAGGGCTGGGGTGCGGGTCGCCTAGGCGAGGGGGGGAATGGGGGTGCCCCCTTGGGAAGGGGGCCGGAGGGGACCCAGGGGGCTGAGGGGCCGCTGACTGACAGCCGAGGGCCTCGGGCTCCTTTCGCAGCCACCCCCCGAAAGCAGCGGCGGGAGCGCACGACCTTCACCCGGGCGCAGCTGGACGTGCTGGAGGCCCTCTTCGCCAAGACCCGCTACCCCGACATCTTCATGCGGGAGGAGGTGGCGCTGAAAATCAACCTGCCCGAGTCCAGAGTGCAGGTAGGAAGCGGGGTGGCCCCCCAGACCCCTGCCTGTCCCCCCCCTCCATCCCGGCGAGCGGGGTTTGGGCTGGCCCGTGGCTGGCAGGGAGGCGAGGGGGCTGTTTTAGGGGATGGGGGCAGTCCTGGAGGGAGATCGGGTCCCTGTGGGGTGAAGGAGGCTGAGGGTGCAGGGGCGGATGGGGTGGCGATTTGCCTCCCCAGGGCTGGAGTGTGCCCCCCCCTTCCTCCCTGTGCGCTGGAGGGGGGGGGTGTTGTTGTGCAGCTCCCAGATCCCAGCTCCTGATCCCTCCGCGCCCCTCCCCAGCCCCTGTGGCCTCTGTGAGCTGGGGAGGGCTCCCCAGCATCCCCAGGCTCCGCACCGTGCCTTGCCCCGGGTCCCAGCTCCCAGCCTGTCCTGCAGGCGTTTGGGGCCCCTGCGGAAGCCATAAAGGATCCCCCCATCCCTAGGGATCCCTGCATCCCTGGAGCAGGGCTAGACTGGGATCCCCTTTCACACCAGTACAGACTGGGGGTTTCCTCTCCCTTTGAAGGGACTTTGATGAGCAAGAAGAGGCCTTGGCGGAGGGGACCCCTCTCCCGGCGCTGGGCTGTGTCTGCTCTGCAAGCAGCCTGCAGGGGCCCAATCCAGACAGCATTTTGGAGGTGCTGCTGGCAGGGCAGGAAGGGGGTCCTGGGAGCCTGCGCTCCCCCCAGCACGGATCCATGACACCCCTGCAGCCGGGGCCGGGTAGCTCCAAAGCCATCCCTCCCGCTCTCCTCCCTGTGAGCCTTCCCGAGGCTGCGTGGTGCCGTGGCCCCAGCGGAGCGTGGCCGCTGGGGACCGGGATCCCCCCACGCCAGACCCCAGCCTTCTCCCCACGAAAGCCCCCCGGCACCCCTCCTCCCCAGAGCCAGCCCCCTTGGTCCCTGCTAAAAAAGGGTTGGGGGGCTGGCCCTGGCTGGGGGTGAGAGCAGAGTCTGTTTAGAGGGTAAATGAGACATCTTTACCTGCCCCCCCCAACCACTGCCTCTGTTTCCCTCCCTTTCTGATGCTCTATTGTTTCTAATTAAGGGCTTGACTTCAATAGACCTTAAATGGTGATTCCTGGGGGTCCCCGGCTGGCAAACAGCAAATAAGGCCGCTTCCCCCCCTCCCCTTTCCCCCAAAAGTGACCTTATGAAGCAGTTTGATTTATCCGTTTCCACTTGTTATTACTGCTAATGATCTCAGGGAGGGTGAGCCCCGGAGCTTTTTTTCGTAGCAGCCTGCAACCCTCCGCTCGCCGGGGAGCGCTTTTAGTGCCCCCTCCCCGGTGAGGTCTCCCCGCCACCGGCTCTTTCCCCCCTCGGGTTTGCCTGCGCCTCCCTAACACCAGGCTTTTTCTCTCTCCCTCCCCGTCTCTCCGTCTCCAGGTGTGGTTTAAAAACCGCCGGGCCAAGTGCCGGCAGCAGCAGCAGCAGCAGCAGAACGGGGGCCAGAACAAGGTACGGCCAGCTAAAAAGAAGAATTCGCCCGCCCGGGAAGTGAGTTCGGAGAGCGGGACCAGCGGGCAGTTCACTCCCCCCTCCAGCACCTCGGTCCCCACCATTTCCAGCAGCAGTGCCCCCGTATCCATCTGGAGCCCAGCGTCCATCTCCCCGCTCTCAGACCCCCTGTCCACCTCTTCCTCCTGCATGCAGAGATCCTATCCTATGACCTACACCCAGGCATCAGGCTACAGCCAAGGATACGCTGGCTCGACCTCCTATTTCGGAGGGATGGACTGTGGATCTTACTTGACCCCTATGCACCACCAGCTTCCCGGACCGGGGGCCACCCTGAGTCCCATGGGTGCCAACGCGGTCACCAGCCACCTCAACCAGTCTCCAGCCTCCCTCTCCACCCAGGGCTATGGAGCCTCCAGTTTGGGCTTTAACTCCACCACCGATTGCTTGGATTATAAAGACCAAACCGCCTCCTGGAAGTTAAACTTCAATGCTGACTGCTTGGATTATAAGGACCAGACATCGTCATGGAAGTTCCAGGTTTTGTGAAGAACCTTTGTGATAACGAGAGAAATCGCGACGAGAACGAACAGGCTGGGCTGAACGCTCCAGTTTTAGTCAGGTCTTGGTTAAATTAAAGAGAAAAATAACTCAACGGACAAACAAACGAACAAAAAAACCGACAGCGACAAGAGGGGGACAGTGTTGGTGTGATCCCGTTCAGACTCATCTCCTGCTCAGACGCTCTGGAAAAGGAATAATAAAGAGGAAAAACAGAGGAGGAAGGCCTTAAACGGACAGATCATCTAGTGAGCAGAAAACAGACAGACCCATCTGTGTTCTTTCTAGTTTTAGGCAATTGTTGGGTTTCTTTGTTTGGAAGAGGTGGGAGATCGTCCCACCTACGGGCCAGTTTTAAAAAAAAAAAAAGTTTAAAAAAAAAAAAGTCTAGGTTTTTATTTCTTTTTTTGTGTGTGCGTGGAAAGATCCTTCACCCAGAGGTTTCCAATGTGTTAGCCAACCCTCGGTTAAAATATTCGGAATGGACAGCATCTCTCTTTTTCTCCCTCTTTTTCTCCCTCCCTCTTTCTTTCTCTCTCGCTCTCGAGCTCATCCAACTGTTTCATGCCCAACTTGCTCAAGTTGGCACCCGGAGAACTTGGTTCAGGGCTGTGTGGGTTGTGTGACTGATTGTCCTAGCTGCACTACTTTATTTAAAGATTAAAAAAAAAAGATAATGTTCATAAGGAGTCAATATGTAGTTTTTAAGAGACAATCAGTGTGTGTCTTATATAAATGGTACATCTGTGGTTTTTAATCTGTGCTAGACTTCAAAACTGTGATCTCCTGTATTGTATGCAACTATGAACTCTGCACCAGCGGGAGTTCTGCTGTGATTTAAATAGGTTATAATTATAAGTGAAATTCAGAGCAACTGAGTTACCTATTATCCTCTTTTAAAAAATAATAAAAAAATATATATTAAAAAAAAAAAGAGAAAAAACACAAAAATACAATCGCCTTTCACCTGAGGTGAACTGCACTGAAACTTTTTACAACAAACTGTCTCTGAATGAAAGAGAAAAGACCGAAAAAACCCCCACCCGGGGACATTAAACTCCTCTGGAGCTCACTTACTGCTGGCCATGCTGGCAGTAACCGTCAAATCCAACAGGACTTTGGGCAGTTGCTCTGACCTGGATGAATTTAAACCGAGAAATTCATTGTCGTTTATGCTTGCAGATGTTAACTGAAAAAAAAAAAAAAAGATATATATGCATAAACCTTTTTTTCCTGGATTTGGCAGATATGTATAATTATATTAAAATGGTTCTAGCACACTTGATGGTTGTCTTCCATTTTAATCGCATCCAGCGAGTGACGGAGAGGGGCGATGCCGTCTGCCGCAGGGATTTCTCGGTTGCAGCCAGGCGCGGGACCAGGAGGGTCCGGCTGCTTCTGCAGGGCCAAGACAAAGGGGGTTTTGCCGGTGGCTCCCCGAGGTCAAGGAAGCAAAACGAAGGGGGGATTATTTTATTTTTAATTTGTTTTTTTCGCAAAAAACATTCATGACAAACAGACCTTGGATAACGTGACCTTCCCACCCCCCACTTTCCCAAATCTCGTCCTGGGGAGGGATGCGTTTGCTCTGTGGGCTCCCGGGAGATGTGAGCCCCTGGTTGCGTTTGAAGAGAGCACTAAACTTTCCAGGCTGCTCCAGGGAGGAGAAGGGGGGACCTGGGAGCGATCAGGCAGCATCAGCCGAGCGGAGGTGCTGGGGAAGGAGGGGGACAAGTTTTTAAGCTACCACTCCGTGAGCTGAAGCCGCAGTGCCCTGTGATGCAGGATCAGGCCCTTCCCAAGCATCCCTGTTCTTGGTGGCTCTTTCTCTGTCCTTCTCCCTCTCCCCTTCCCGCGTGCATCGCTGGGGTCGCTTGAGCCCTGAACTCGGTTTGGATTTAACGCAGCAAAAAACCACGGACCTCTGGAAAGAGAGAGAGGCTGATAAAAGCACCCGCCACCATCCTGCTCCCTGTCACCGGCCGTCCTCCGCAGCTTGTCACCAGCACCCTCCTGCCTGCGAGTCACCTGGGGCCACCGGCGTGTGGCCACCATCACCCCACCGCCGGGGACCGGGGAGCACAAATGCCGCTGCCACCGCCCGCCGTCGCGGTGCCTCTCCGGCCATCCCTCGGCTTCGCATCCCCGCATCCCAAGCGGGCTGTCCCCCTCCTTGGGCACCGGCAATCCCTCTCCTTCCCACTGGCAATCCCTCTCCTTCCCACGGCGGCATTTATGTCCCCCGCCACCATGAGCAAAGATCAGCCTTTAAAATAAACACATCGGCCGGCTCTGAACAAGGGCGAGTTTTTACGCCGCTTCGTGTTAACGCTTGTCGGTCCGTGATTTTCTCATTTATTTTTTTTTTAATGGGAGGGTACGTGCAGGGAGGGATTGGGAAGCGCAAGGCAGCGCGGAGGCTGGAGCCGCCGGGGGTGGCTCGGATGGGTCCCCATCGCCGGCTGCTCCCAGGCAGCAGCGCGGAAAGTTTCATTTCTCCACTGATTTGGTTCAAACCAACAAAGTTTACCCACCTCAAAAAAAAAAAACCTATTAATGCAAAATACGATTGGAAAAAGCAAGTCCTTGCTGAACTGGGATGCAGCATCCCACCTGCCTGGAAAAGCTCTTTGTTTCCTGGGCTTTTGATTTTTTTTTTTTAAGAGCCTCTTTAAAACCTCTTTTCCCATTTTGTTTTTCCCATCTTATCTTCTACTTTTCTTTCCCAAGTGTTTCCCCGTCTGTCGGGGATAAGCTCCTCCGGCTACAGCTCCTTTTTATCAGAAAAAGCCAATTCATGGCAGGAATTTCTCTGAATTTTGCCTGGCTTTTTGCACTTTCCACATTTTCTCTACCTTTTTGTTTCTGGTTTTAATTTAAATGGGCACTCGTGTGGGCAAAGGGCACAATCCCAAGGTAAGCTGGCAAACGCAGAATATATATAAAGAGCGGTTTAACTCCTTTTCATTTTTAAACGTTTTAGGTCTCCCTTCCGACTGAATTAATTTCTCTGAACTCGGGCTGCGGGAGGCAATTCTGGATGCAATAAAATCGGGGGAAAAGCTGAGGGGACCACGTCGGTTTAGTGTTGGAAAGCCAGATTTAGGGGCAAAGAGCTGATTAGAAGGGTATTTGATTTAAGGTGTCCCCCCAGCCCCCCAAAAATATACGTATAAGGGGATCCTCCCCTGTTCTGCAGGGTGACATTTCCACCACAGGAAAAAAAAAGACAACCCAAAATTGAAAAAGCAGAAAACCAGGAGGGAAGTCTTGACCCCAACCACAGCGGAGCTGCCTCAAATGCCGGCTCTGTCTCCTCTGCCTGCACCCTGCCTGCTCCCTGCCTGATGCCCTGCCGGATCCCTGCCTGCTCCTTGTCTGATCCCCTCCTGCTCCTGCTCTGCTCCCCCCTCCATTCACCTGCCTGCCCCTGCCCACAGACTGCCTGCTCCCTGCCTGCCCCTTACCCACTCCTTACCCACTCCCTGCCCGCTCCTTACCCTCTCCCTGCCCGCTCCCTGCCTGCTCCTTACCCACTCCTTACCCACTCCTTACCCACTCCCTGCCTGCCCCTTACCCACTCCTTACCCACTCCCTGCCCGCTCCTTACCCACTCCCTGCCCCGCTCCCTGCCTGCTCCTTACCCACTCCTTACCCACCTCCTTACCCACTCCCTGCCCACTCCCTGCCTGCTCCTTACCCACTCCTTACCCACTCCTTACCCTCTCCCTGCCCGCTCCCTGCCTGCTCCTTACCCACATCCTTACCCACTCCCCTGCCCACTCCCTGCCTGCCCCTTACCCACTCCTTACCCACTCCCTGCCTGCTCCTTACCCACTCCTTACCCACTCCTTACCCACTCCCTGCCTGCTCCTTACCCACTCCTTACCCACTCCTTACCCACTCCCTGCCTGCTCCCTGCCTGCTCCTTACCCACTCCTTACCCACTCCCCTGCCCACTCCCTGCCTGCTCCTTACCCACTCTTACCCACTCCCTGCCTGCTCCCTGCCTGCTCCTTACCCACTCCTTATCCTCTCCCTGCCCACTCCCTGCCTGCCCCTTACCCACTCCTTACCCACTCCCTGCCCACTCCTTACCTCTCCCTGCCCACTCCCTGCCTGCTCCTTACCCACTCCTTACCCACTCCCTGCCCGCTCCCTGCCTGCTCCTTACCCACTCCTTACCCACTCCCTGCCCACTCCTTACCCTCTCCCTGCCCACTCCTGCCTGCTCCTTACCCACTCCTTACCCACTCCCTGCCTGCTCCCTGCCTGCTCCTTACCCACTCCTTACCCACTCCTTACCCACATCCCTGCCCACTCCTTACCACTCCCTGCCCGCTCCCTGCCTGCTCCTTACCCACTCCTTACCCACTCCCTGCCTGCCCCTTACCCACTCCTTACCCACTCCTTACCCACATCCTTACCCACTCCCTGCCCACTCCTTACCCATTCCTGCTCACTCCCTGCCTGCCCCTTACCCACTCCCTGCCCGCTCCTGCCTGCTCCTTGCCAGCACCAGCCCACACTCCCAGTCTCTGACCAGTAACCAGCCCTAACCCAGGCGGCTCTGCTCCCACCCCAGGCTGAGCCAGCCCAGGAAGCCCCAAAACAGGGACAAGTTTTGGGTGATTGATTGCATTTCCAGGAGGAGTGCGGGGCTGGGGAGCACTGCAGGTTTCCAAGGAGATGGGGGGAGAGCGACTGAAAAAAGCCAGATTTAGGATTCACAGCAGAGCTTCCTCACCTGGTACTAGGGGGGCACAGGGACCCCGAAATCCCCCACTCACAGCCCTGGCACTGCCCTTACCTGGTGTTTGGGGGGGTGATGGGGATAGGGCTGGAGGGTTGGGTATGGGTTTGGGAGGTTGGGTTTGGGAGGGTTGGGTTTGGGTCTGGAAGGTTAGAAGAGGATTGGGAATATCAGGTATGGATATGGGTTTGGGGTTTGGAGGGCTGGGTAAGGTCTGGGCTTGGGTTTGGCTTGGTTTGGGTCCTGGACCTCATCCAGTTTTGGGACTGAAAGGAGAGTGGGGACCCCAGAAGGGCCCCACCCTCTGTCCCCAATTTCCCAAAGGGCAGGGGAGGACAGGTCCCCCCACCCCCTGGGGCCACGCAGGCTGAGGGTTTGGGGAGGCAACCCCAGAAGGTAACCCGCCATGTTCGGAGGGGGGCCAGGGCCTCCCTCACCCCCAGGCTGTGCTGGGGCTGTCATCTGGGGAGGGGGCACCTCTGCTCCCCCCTCCCAGCCCTGCAGGGTGCAGGGACCGAGGGGGTGCGCAGGGCTCAGAGCCTCCACACATGCACCCCCCTCCCCGCATACACCCCCCCACATATACACGCACAGAGCAGAAGTTGCATTTCTATAACAGAATATAGCATGAATGCTTATATCAATGCATATGCATAAACAGATATAGCATGCAAATGCATATATAAATGCATGCCTATGAATGCATATAGCATAAATGCACATATCAGTGCCTGTCTATAAATGCACGTGGCACCAATGCATATGGCATAAATGCAGATATTAATGCACATCATAAATGTCTACTGCATGAATGCACATATGTATAAACGCATATAGCACAGATGGATATAGTGATGCCTGTAGCACCAGTGCCTGCAGGTGTGAGGCGCTCTGGGAGTGCTGGGGTGAAGGGCCAGGGCCCTGGGGGGGGCTGGGGGGCGTCAGGGCTTGGTGTCGGGACTGCCTGGGCTGGAAACAGAAGGAAAGAAAAGGAGGAAGGAAGGGAAGGAAGGAAGGAAGGAAGGAGAGAGCGAGAGAAGAAAGAAAGAAAGAAGAAAGAAGAAAGAGAAGGAAAAGGCAAGAAGAAAGGAAAAAAGGGAAGGAAGGGAAGGGAAGGAAGGAAGGAAGGGAAGGAAGGGAAGGGAAGGGAAGGGAAGAAGGGAAGGGAAGGAAGGAAAGGAAAGAAAGGAAAGGAAAGAGAAAGAAAGGAAAGGAAAGGAAAGGAAAGGAAAGGAAAGGAAAGGAAAGGAAAGGAAAGGAAAGGAAAGGAAAGAAAGGAAAGGAAAGGAAAGGAAAGGAAAGGAAAGGAAAGGAAAGGAAAGGAAAGGAAAGGAAAGGAAAGGAAAGGAAAGGAAAGGAAAGGAAAGGAAAGGAAAGGAAAGGAAAGGAAAGGAAAAAGGAGAGAAGACAGAAAAAGACAGAGGGGAAGGGGAAACACCTTTCAGCAGTTCCAGCTGCTGGGACTGCCCAGTGTCTCCCTGCTGCTGTTATTGCTGCTGCACCTCTGTGCTGGGGCAGAGCAGAGGGAGGTGATGGTGGTGAGGAGAAGAGGTGGGTGAAGAGATAGATAAATATATAAATGCTGCACAAGCTGTTAAAATCTGCTCTGAGAGTCAATTTTGACTTTTAGGCTCATGAACCATTAATAAAAATCTCCTTATACTCAAATGGCTCTCAAATGCCATGATAGCGGATTACAAACTCCTAATGGAGATACTGTATGATCAAATATTCTCTAAGCAGCAAGGTCTAACATACCGGGGGTGGCCGGGCCACCTGATTATCAGCTTATCAGCAAATACTTCTTAGTGCGGGATGTGCCAAAAAGGAAGTGTCTTCCTCGTTGCAGTCCCTTCCCCATTCTTCATTTAAACAGATTTGGGAATGGCATCATGTGGTCTGGGGACTGTAGGATGACCTGTGACAATGACATCCCCACGTGCGGGGCTGCACATGGCACTGTCATGGGGCTTGACCCCAGTCTTGGGTTTTCCCTGTTGGAGATGCAGAGTTGGAGGCACCAGTGGGGACTCCCCTTCAGGGTCCCAGTGCACAGAGAAAACACCTTCCTTGGTCTCGGATACCTCCTGGTGACACTCAGCCCTTGCCACTGTATGTGATGTATAAGTACTTGGTGATGAAACAAGTTGGAAGGCCGAGGTAGCATCATTATAGGGAGAGTGAGAGGAGCGAAGGTGCCTCTGTGAGACCAGAGACTTCCTTACAGAGATCCCTACGGAACTAATTGCTGGAAAAACTGGACTGTATTTCTGTTGTTTTCTGTTTTCAAGGAGGAGCTGGTTCTTGCCTTGCCTCCCCTCACATGCTCACAGGTAGGGACCATAATATTTATTCTCATGTGGCTGCTGGTAACAAGAAATGAAATAGTTCTGCCAGAGTTGCTGTTGCTTAGAAAATGCTTCGTCTAGCCCTCCATGGGGGGCAACTCACCCCGCAGAGCCCTGTGCCCTGGGAGGGCCTGGGACCGGGCTGGAGAGGGAGGAGAGGGCACGAGGGAGCAGGGAGGGCAACTTACCTCCTTTATGCTTCAGAAAATATATTTTAAAAGTCCTTTCTGGTCTGTAACCTTTCCAACAGGGCTCACGTTTTGTGTGTGCGTACAGCACCTAGCACAGAGTGGCTGCGGGCCTCGCAGCGGTGCTCCCACCCTCCCTTGCCATTAATAGCCTGCTCAGAGATGATTTAATTCCCAGTTTGCTGAAGTAACGACAAAGGAGAGTTTTCAAGACTTGAAGCATTTTTGGCTTTCCCAAAGGAGGTTGTGAGGTCGGAATGTCAATGCCAAGAAGAAGAAATTTCCTACTGACCTGCTTTGATTCACTTGTGACTTTTCGGTAAGGCTGGCTACCTACCTTGTGTTTCCCAGCACCAGCCTTCGGATGCAGCGAGGATGCCCATGCTGGGCTGCCTTTCTCGTCCCTCCCCTGAGCAGGGGGGCGAGACAGCCCTGGTGCCCACGCTGTGTTTCGCACCAGGGCTGGGTCCTCCTGCATCCTCATTCCCTTTAGAAGTGACAAATTGCTTTTGCTTTCAGAGATAGTTTAAAGCAGAGGCGAAGCTGATTTATCTCTTGATGTTACTGTTAAAAGCAAAGTGTCCCTCCATCCCTGCAAGCCTGTCCCTTCGTGCCACGGTGGGGGAAGGACAGGTAACTGTGCTCTGCTGTGTCTCACTGATTTTTGGGGAACCCATGGGCCATGGCAGCTCCTCCATAGGATGTGGGGCTGCAGGTTTGACCCCTTGGGATAATCAAGCTCCTCTCTGTTAGCGACATACCTGGAGGGAATCATGTCTGGGGAGTTACTGCAGGCTGCTCTGGGTGAGGGTATCGCCCCAGGGGCTGCAGACCTGCAAAGGAGGAGTCAGGATTAAAGGGAGTGTGGTGAGTTGTGAGGGTGTTTGTTCAGTGTCGCGCAGAGGAGGCAGCGAGGGCTTGGCTTTATTTAACATTTTTATTAGCAATGTGAAAGAGCACGCAGGCAGAATTGTTAAACGCCAAATCACCAGAGCTGGTGAAGGGAGAGAAGTGATAGAAAGAGGCACCCAGAGGATGGAGAGCTTGGCAAAGAAAAGCAGAGCTGGGTGGCAAAGGACAAGTAAATGCATCTGGAGAGATAACCAGAGCGATTCAGCATCCCTGCAGGAGGAAGGTGTTTGGAAAGCCAGGCCATGCATGGGCTGGTGAGCGCTAAGCCCTCCTGACAGCTATGAGGTTGCAGGAGCTGGGGTGGTGGGATGGTAAGAAGGGTGATGGACTCTAGTGGGAACCCAAAAGGCTTCAGCCCTGGGTCAGTGGGGGGATGAGGGCAAGGACATTGCCACTGAAATCCCCAAATCAGGTGGGAGAGGAGACCTCTGCTGAAATGATGATGTCCAGTCTCAGGGCCAGGCTTTGAAACGGAAAGTGGAGGATTAGAAAGGGTTCAGAAAGAGCCATGAAAGCAACTCAGAGAGTAGGGAACCTGCTTGGCAGAAGGGTACCTGGGGAGATCCTGTCAATCCTGGTTTGTATCAGCCTGGCATCCTGGCCTGTATTAGAAACAGTGTGGCAGCAGGAGTAGGGAAGTGATCGTCCCCTGTACTCAGCACTGATGAGGCTGCACCTTGAATCCTGTGTTCAGTTTTGGGCCCCTCACTACAAGAAGGACATTGAGGTGCTGGAGCGTGTCCAGAGAAGGGCAACAAGGCTGGTGAGGGCTTTGGAGCACAAGCTTTATGAGTTTGAGAGAACTGGGGTTGTTTAACCTGGAAAAGAGGAAGCTGAGGGGAGACCTTATTGCTCTCTACAACTACTTGGAAGGAGGTTGTAGAGACGTGGGAGCTGGTCTCTTCCCCCAAGTGACAAGTGATAGGACAAGAGGAAATGGCCACAAGTTGCACCAGGGAAGGTTTAGATTGGATATTAGGAAAAACTTCTTCACCGAAAGGGTTGTCAGGCATTGGAACAGGCTGCCCAGGGAGGTGGTTGAGCCACCATTCCTGGAGGTGTTTAAAAGAAGTGTGGATGAGGCACTTAGGGACATGGTTTAGTGGTGGACTTGGCAGTGTTAGGTTAATGGTTGGACTCGATGATCTTAAAGGTCTTTTCCAACCTAAAAGATTCTGTGATTCTATGAATGTATGGAGTTATCCAAGAGAAGGTTGAGATGATGTAAGTATATTCAGTGAGTGGAGAGTATTACATGAAAGACAAAAAACGCGTGTTTATCCATCTGGTAACAGTACCCAGGTTGACAGGTTAAAACAAGATTAATCCAAACTGGACATCAGAGGCAAATAAAAGTTATCAGCTGAAACAAACTGCCTTAGGACATGGAAGATACGCAGGATTTTTGAAGTATTACAGTCAAATAACTGACTGCCTTTCTAAAAGATATGCAGTAGGTGTTTACTCCTGTCCATAATTACTTAAAATACGGTATGGCACATCCCTTACTGAAACCATCCAGGCTACTCTGCTGTTTCAGGGCTATGTGTAGGACTTTTTAGAGGATGGAGTATTCACCAGATGTTTCCTAGGAAAATTTGCTTCTAGACCATCTTTGGACATAGCAAATCAAACACAGATGGTTTAGCAGAGAGCTGAGAGATGGGCACCAGAGATCAGGGTACCAGTGGTACAGGTAGCCTGTGCTGCTGAGATTTGTATTATCGTAGGACCTCCAGGCTGTAGGACCTCCAGGCTGATGGCACATCCAAGACAAGTGTGGCAGAAGCATGGCATGCTCTCGGTGTCTGGCCTTTCCCACGTGCATGGAAGTGACCGTCTGCAGTGGAACAAGGGCAGTCTCCCACTGCTAGCCTGAGGTGACCTGGTGTTGAGAAACGTCTTGCAAGAATTTCCTGAAGCAGTTTGGCTCAGCCCTGCTGCATCACTGCTCTTTCTTTTTTCCTTTGGCCGCTCTCTCTCCCACTGCCTCCCTGCCATGGGGACAGGGGACACAGTGCCAACCTCTCCAGGTGTGCAAACTATCCGCCTCCTTTAGCAGGTACTGCCAGGGGTGAACTAAACTGCTAAAGGCTGCCAAAGCTCGCTTCTGACTCATGGTCTCCCATATCAACGGGGAGAGAGGTGGCTGCAGAAGGGGTCACTGCAGAGAGGTCTGAGTCTCTTTCCCTGTGTTTTGGGGGGGGCGTACCTTCAGCACTTTGTGGGGTGCCAATGGTGGAATGGATCATCCAGGTCTGCTGAAAGTCTGTGACATTGCAAGGGATGGTGGCGGGTTGACTGAAAATTAGTAACAAACAGCATGCTGGAGCTATTTGGAGTTTGGTGGGAACAACTGTGCAGATGCAGAGGTCACCCTGTGGCATTACACTGGTCCCTGTATAGCTGAGACCAAAATTAGAGCCTCACTACATGTATTTAATTACTTGTATTGATGCAACCACATTAAAATAGTGCCTATATGTATAATTTCCCAGGGAAAATCCCAGTCTCTGGCATTTCATTTTTTACTTTGATGGCATCACTGGCCAGTGAGGGTCAGTTGAGGCTCCCCGCACTGCCATACCATCAGGTCAGACTGCAATAATCAAAGGCAAAAAGAGCATTGAGTAGCACCCTGGGGTGCCAAGTGACATGCAAGTCCCTCCTTGCCAGGGTGACGCTGCAGCACCCATTTCTCACACATATGTCCTGGGGCCTATATACGATGCAGGAAGGCCATCATGGCTGAGGAGCCATCTAAGTGGCTTTTATGCTTCTGCCTGCAATGCCATAATTGCCTCAACCTTTGCATAGATACTGCAGCAAACAGTTGTTATTACTTGGCCAGAGCCTTTAATATTTGCTGCAAGAAGATGTCTGGTCCTTTCTAAGACATCTGGGAGGCTGAGATTTTCTAAACCTAGGAGCTGAGCCTTGTAGAGGGTATCCTTAGCCCAGTTGGGAAGGAGACAAGCAGAGAGTACCCAGGGACAAGGGCAGTGCTTACTGCTGGCAGGGCCTGGAGGGCCACTGATGGTAGGGGCAGAAGCAATTTGCTTTGCAGTCTGCGTAGGTCTGAGGATTAGCTCTGTCTGTGCTATGTTTGTGAGCAATTTCCGTGTCAGGATGATAAGGTGCCTGGCAGGGAAGCCTGAAGAGACTTTGGCCACGGGCGTCGTGCTTGCTGGGTTGGGGACAAGGCAGCAGGGTCAAACAAGGGGCATTCACCCAACCCATCTAGGTGACACCACACACGGTCATATGTAGGATGAGATCAGCCACGAGGTTGGCGATCCTGTGTCAGACACAGCCCCTCGATGGAACACAGGGCAAATCAACCAGTTGTGTCTGGCACTTGGGCACAGAGGAGTTGAGGTGTTGCGAATGCAAGAGATGGGCTGAGCTGCATGGGGAGAGGGAGTGTGAGACAGAAATCAGCTGTGTGACCCCCCTGGCAGCACTGAAGACGTGTAGGTCTCCTGATAATCAAAGAATCCAGTGATGCTCGTGGGTTTATACTGGGAATCTGTGACTGTAACTGTCCCCATCAGTATTAACATCAGCCTCTTTACTCACTCTGCAGTTTAAAAGACAGTTATTAGATATTATACACAGTCAAATTACTCATGGAGATCAGGCACGATGTGCAGATTTTTTATTTGCCTTCAAATCACAGAAATCCACAAGTGGTGTTAATTCCAGACCCAGCCATAGCAGCCTGTTCTGGGAGCTTTAAAATTAAAGCAATCACAAGGCTGCCCTTAGGTTTCCAGTGACTTATGCAAGAAACCAAACACGTGAAAACAAAAGAAGAAATGAAAAACTGAGGTTTCAGGCTGGAATTCAGCCTTCTCTTGGTTTGGACTGAGAGCAATGCTATCAAGTCAACTTTCCTGTGTCAGGAGAGGGGAGGGAGGGGGTTGTCCTGATTAGATCTAATTTCCTACCTGTTTACTGTAAGCATTTGCATAATGATCACCCTGCAAAGAGTGGTTAGCATATGCTAACACTGATTCTTGAACCCGTTAAAACACAAAATCCACGCAGACTGCTGCTGTTTACAGCACATCTCTTCTTGCTGATTGCATCCCAGCTGATGCGGCCAGTGCGTGCTCCGCTACCCGAGATGGCTGGAAGCCTCTTTCAGCTGTCATCAGGACAGGATGCAGAGAGAGAAACACAAACTGGTTTCTTTTCATCCATAAGGAAAAATCAGAGGGCTGGAAAGCGATAGGACAAGAGGAAACTGCCACAAGTCGCACCAGGGGAGGTTTAGATTGGATATTAGGAAAAATTTCTTCACTGAAAGGGTTGTCAGACACTGGAACAGTCTGCCCGGGGAGGTGGTGGAGTCACCATCCCTGGAGGTATTTAAAAGACGTGTGGATGAGGCACTGCGGGACATGATTTAGTGGTGGACTTGGCAGTGTTAGGTTAATGGTTGGACTTGATGATCTTAAAGGTCTTTTCCAACCGAAACGATTCTATGATTCTATGAAAGAGATCTAAAGGTCTTTTAGGTGTCATTTTCCATTTTAGTTCCTTGTTCAGTGTTGTAAGAAAGGGACTTATGAGGGAAGGCTGAGGGACTTGGGTTTTTTTAGTCTGGAGAAGAGAAGACTGAGGGGGGCATCTTATTAATACTTATAAATACTTAAGGGGTGGGTGCCAGGAGGATGGGACCAGTCTTTTTTTCAGTGGTGCCCAGTGACAGATGAGAGGTAATGGGCACAAACTTGGTCATGGGAAGTTCCATTTAAACATGAGGAGGAACTTCTTTACTTTGAGGGTGGCAGAGCACTGGAACAGGCTGCCCAGAGAGGTTGTGGAGTCTCCTTCTCTGGAGATATTAAAAACTCGCCTGGATACATTCCTGTGCAATCTGCTCTAGGTGAACCTGCTCTGGTGGGGGGGTTGGACTAGATGATCTCCAGAGGTCCCTTTCAACCCCTATCATTCTGCGATTCTGTCATTCTGTGACTTCTCTGATACCCCATATTCCTGACCCAAGCATGGCAATAGCAGCTGATAGATTTTGAAGCAGTGCAAATCAGAAGAGAGGCAAGGACAGTGGTTCAGTCCTCCCCAGTTATTTGAACCCAAGCAGGATACACGCTACACCAGACCTTTCACCAAAGCAAATCTTCGTATACAGAGTGATGATTTACAGACCCTCACCCTAAAGTGGTGGGAAGTTGAGCTTACTTGTAAATCATTTGCTTTCAATGATGACAGGCACGAGTGTGCCATTGTTTTGGAAGTGTTTCTTGTCAGCTGAATTACAAAAAAAAGATAAAGGAGAGGGATGCAAGGCAGACACGACTGTGCTATTGCCAAAGGGTGGCAGAGGATTGCAAGGTTTGAGTATCCAAGCAGCGAGGTGTCAGCAAACAAACCCAAGCTGGTTCACCTTTCAGCAGATCTGTTCATCGCTTTGCTTCGACAAACAGGGTCACGACATCCTTCCCCACCTCCCCCTTTTCAGTGTCTCCCACATGTGTTTTCACAGATTGGCAGCTGTCGGCAGCAGTCACACATGCTCCTCTGGCTGCTGTGTGCCCCCTCCACATGCACATCTTTTTAATGGAAGCATTTTAGTAGCCTGGGTGACTCTGATATCTTAGAGACCAATTGCACGTGGAGCTGTGCCAGCAGAACTCTGAGGGGACGGGAATATCCAGGGAAGGGCGTAGAGAGTACGTGAGAGGCAGTAAGCTCTCCCCTGTGATGGAGCAGCCCAGCATGTTGCAGTTGCTCCCTGCTCTGGGTAGATTTGTTTTTGTCAAATTCACGTTGGCTGCATCTTGTTAAACAATATTCTGTATAAACTGGATAGTCATAGAACGGAAAAGTCATAGAACAATTCAAGTTCGAAGGGACCTCTGAAGGTCTCCAGTCCTAGATCCTGCTCAAAGCGGAGCTAACTTCAAAGTTGAATCATATTGCTTCGGTCAAATTTTTAATATCTCCAAGGATGGAGATTCCTCTCAGCTTCTCTGGTCCCTGTCCCAGGGCTTAACTGCTTGCATGGAGGAGAGTTTTTTCCTATCTCTCCCTTGTTGCAGCTTGTGTCTGTGACCAAAAGGGAGCCTGAGGGATTGATGTCACCTCCTGCATGAGCCCAGACCTCCAGCAGAGCAAGGGATCATTTGCCCCAGCTCCCTTGAGCACTGCTCTCTCCTGCTTTGTGTCCAAAACACAGAAATACATCTTCCAGAAACATGGATTGCTTAAAGTTGATCACTGGCTTGATTTGGAGGATAGGGTTATAACTAACAGCCAGTTGTATGCAGTGATAGGACCAGACGGGCTTTTGCTCTGTTCTGTTTTGTGAAGCTCTGAAGCCCCTTTGAGCAGTCCCATAGTGTGTCCTCTAGCAGGGACATTCGTGGGCCTCGACCTCCAGCCAACACCTTTGGCAGCTGCTGCAGCTAGGCATTGTCCTCTTGGATCCACCCCTCTTCCACAGCAAACATGTCCTAATGATCCTTCATGGTGTCCCACTGCACCACGCTGGCCCAAGGACAGCAGAGATGGTCTCAATGTTTGTTGCACGTTGGAATGGCAGTGTGCCTCATAGACGTTTGCCTCTTCACTGTGTCCTCAGTTCACATTTCCCAGTAGTGGTGGCATTGAGGCGTTAAGTCACTCTGTTCCCCATCACTCCTGTGGAGCATTTTTGCTTTCTGCTTTCTGTGTCATACATGGGACCCTGATGCTGCCCTTCCTAACTGGAGTCATCGCTTTGGGGTTGGTTCTGCTGCTCGGCACCCTGTCCCATGCCCCGGCCACATCTCACAGGTGAGCCTGTCCATAATTAGGGACTCGGTAGTGTCTTCAAGGCCACGTTATGATGCCTCTGTAATGCCAGTATCTTTTGCCTCCCCTCCTTTTGATTCCGTGTAACAAGTGGTATCTCATTCTGCTGGAGTTCCCGCAGCTCATCAAATACCTTTATCAGCTCTCCAGAATCCCCGGCAGGATTCCTTGGAGATGATGTTTCACTCACTCCTCTTCCCTTTTCCCCATGAGACTGTTAAGATTTCTATTTTCTCGTATTCATCCCATGGTCAGCTGCCTATGCAGATGCTCCCATGCTTGTAGGAGGCTCTTTGTCTAGAAATCCAGCATTTCCAGTGGTCTGAGACCTGCCTGTTTGCTTTCTTCTCTAATTGCTGAATGTTCTCCTGGCTGTCATTATCCTGTGCTTGCCATGACTCACACTGAATGGTGGCACCCATCACATTTCTTTTGTCCTGTGCTAGGTAGGAAGAAGACAGGAGATCACATTTTGGGAACTTGAGAAGCAGTTTTTAATTAAGCGACTGATTTCCAGTGACACTGCCGCAGCAGCCGACCCAGCAGGGTGTTCCCAAGGCTGCTTCCAAACACCTCCTTCCTAACTCTCCAAGCCACCATGGAGGCTGACATGGGTTGCACCATGCTATGTCTCTTTTGGTTTCCCAATAGCATTTTGATTATGTATATTGCTATACCAGCTCCAACTGCTTCGGGCAGCATGGCACAAGCAGAGAAGTTACAAAACAGTTATGTGCTCCTGGCAGAAAGGGAAATCTCATCATCCCTGTTTTACCAACAAGGCATGCAGACATTAGGCAGGATGGACCTTCTGTGGGATCGGTTTGTGCTGGCGGTTCAAAGTCCTACACCTGGGAAAAGGGGCAGCCCTTGGAAGCTGCTGTTTTTCTGCCATCACTCCATAGCTGCAGTGACCGGCGCAAGAGCCCAGCTCTCATGCTGGAACCGCACGTTGCTTTCTCATTATGCAACTGCTGTATTTTAATAGAAACCTCTTTTTAGGCAGTCTCAAAAACAGTTGGATTTTTTTTTCCTCCTTCTGTCAAATGACCAACTTAATAATTCACTAGTTGTGCTGGGATTAGGCACTTTGGGCCACACTCTGGATTTCTTATCTTTAATGTAGTTCTCGACGACATCTTCTGCACTTAATCCCCTGACAAAACTCCCTTTGATTCCCACGACAGTCGCTCACAGAGATCAAACGCAGAACGCTGCTCTGTCAGGTAGAGCTGGATGAATAATTTGTGACAAATAATTTGCCCACAGACTTTCTCCTCATTTTCTGTGCACAAATTGTCCATTCGGTTGAGGCTCGGGTCAGCTGATGGATTTGTTTCTGGCTGCACGAGTCTGAGTTCAGTGACTTGCTCATGAGAAAGAGCCTGCAAGTACATTTAAACAGCTTCAGCATTCATGATGCTTTGACCTCGATTGGCATCAGCTTCAGTTTTCAGCAGTGCTGAGCCCATCTCACCCCACAAGCGACAACACTGCACGCCCCAATGTGCTCAGCGCTCGTGAGTCATCATGCTGTATTTCTGTACCAGATCGGAAGAGCGTGACTTTCCGAGCTGAGAGTTGCAGTGCAAATAATCTCTAATATCAACTTAAAATTTCCTGTTCAGGGGATGTGCTGTAATGTATGCGCCTGATATGAGTTTTATCACTCTCCATTGCAAGAATAGTCTCCAAAACCCAAGCAGAGGCAAGACAGGGATGTGCAGAGATAAAGAGACCTGGTTTCCACGTGGAATCAGCTTTAGCAGGAACGAGGGGCACCCATCCCTCTGGCAGCACTGCCCAGAACTCTCTGCACCCCACATCACATGACTGGAGAATGAACACATGTCCCATTTTTACCTTTGCATTGCTGTGGCCTCCATACCAGTTTAACCATTGAACTGAACCTTAATGGCATTTCTGTGTGTGTTATATTAATGCAATCTGGGTGTTTCAGGTAGTGAAAAAATTAGGAGTTAGTATTAATTAGGAATTAGCCATAAGAAAGTTCTGATACAGACTGATTTGAATGATATTTATGACTGTAATTTTACAGACAGGAATGTTTTATCTTGCAATTTGTGTCAACTCTAGCTTTTTTCCTTCCTTTTTTTTTTAAATTAAATGCCTGCTACTCTCAAAAAGCACATAGGTGGGAACTTTAAGGTCTCCATCTATTTTCCAAACAGCCCTGGTAATGCCTGCAGGGAGCAGAGAGCAGTGCTGTCTTACCAGGGCCCACAGAGACGCTTCATTAACCCAATTAAGCAGGTGGATGGAGAGGGTCTCTCTGATAATTTACACCTTACTAATGAAGTGTGTGACTCTTAATCTCCTCCAAACAAGATACACTCATGAAACACTGGTGCAAGGAAAGGGGAAATTAATTAGGTGAAAAAACTATGAGATTATAGCAGAGGGATTCCAACAAGGCAACTGTAACATGGCTGGTGATTCATTTGTGCCTGTCTTAAATTAACGTCTGAGCTGTCAAGTAAATAAGACCCAGCATTATTTTGGCTTAAAAGACATTCTCACCAGGCCTAGCATGAAGCATCTTATTTTACTGCATGACACACCATTTTCCGTGCCACAGCTGCCTGAATGGCCCTGGGAAGAAATAAGCCCAGTCCGAGCAAAGCCTGTCCTTTCTTCTAAGATGTCTAGCGAAGGGTTAGGAGGAGCTACTTATTCTATGCAAATATTTTCAAAGTAGTAATAACTTTGTGTCATATAAATATCTGGCTACCCAGCCTGCATTTGGGTTGCAATGACATGGCAGGAAGGTGGTGTCTCGTTGCGGAGCAGCCATCCCACCAAGTGTACCAGTTCTACTAAATGCTTAATGTTTGCTTCAGCCCAGTGGTGGATAAGACAAAAGGACAATTTGAGCCATTGCTTTGGATGATGCTAAGTGAAAGCCTGGAGTCAAGCTCTTTATGGCACATTTGTGGGTTGATCTTCTTTATTTGTGTGCGGTGCCATACAGCGATGCTGCACATCAGCATTCGTGATAGAACAGACCAGTTCTCCGGGCAACGGAGACCTTCGGCAGCATGAGAGCTGGCTGCTCAAAACAGCATGGCTTCTCCTAGCCTCCAGTGGCACTGGAAGACCCTTACATGAGTTCCTGTCCTGCTTGGGTGCTGGCGGGTGATTCCCCCAAAACTGGGTGTGAACATGACTCAGAAGACACTGTTCATCTTGTGGTCATGTATGATCACTCTGCCTCCAGGGAATGGGGCCTTCAAAGTTTCCAGAGTGAGAACACTACAGAAATGCATTTTATTAGTTAAATTGAACTGCTGGCTACTGAAAGATTCCCAGAGTAGCAGATCTGAGCAGATTTAACATTGGAACTTGTATTTTGTCCTAAAAGGAACTCAATGAATCCAAGGATTTCAAAGCTTTTGGCAAACATGAATTAAATCAGCAATTAATTAAGCTTTGTGGCACTCCTGTTTGATAAACAAGAGATACATTATGATCAGTCAGTATTGCCAACTGCAAACTTCACAAACTGTGAGTCCAGCTCCCCAAAATTATGAGATTGGCTTAAAAAAATCATGAGATTAAACCCCAAAATTGTTGCATTTTCTTTATCCACCATCTGGCTTCTCAGCCTCTAGGGTAAACATGCCTCGTGTTTTCAACTACAAGGGCTAGCCACTTACTTAAAAACATGAAAACTGAGATCCTTGTGCTTCATAATGACTCCAACAGCTGAGGCTTTAGGAAAAGTACTAAAAATCCTAAGGCTCATCATAAAATCAGAAGAATTTGCAATACTGATCACTTGTAGCTGAAACTGTTTTGGCTCAGCTGCTATTTCTGAATGCAGCAACCCAGTGCAAGAGCTGCTAGACAAGGAATAACAAAGACTATCCTTCCTGATTGAGATTGAAGGAGAATTTAGGAGGATGAAATACAATTATGGAGGCAGGATGTCATGTAGTCCTTGCTGGAATTTAGCCAGGGCATGACAGATAAACACATCAGTTCTCATGAAAACTCTTCTGGGATTGTTAATTATTACAAATGATTTTTCCTGTCTCTCTGGAAGATGATTGCAGGTATCAGGCACTGGCCGGGGGCAATAGCTTCGTACCAAACCACAGATGTGAATGCCACCCCCGGAAACCCCGCTCCTCCGGTTCTGCAGCCCTAACAGACAGTTTGTGTCAGGAAAATCCTGTCTCAGGCTGATCCGACTTAGCTTGTGAGACAGGGCCATTTTGGTGGCGGGGCTGGCAGCCACCGCATTACTGTCTGGAGGAGAATTTATGCTGCAGTGGGAATGGCAAATTATCTGGAGGGAAAGTAGCTGCAGAAGGGCCATGGCTGGCCGAAACCAGGAAAACAGATTTTAAACTAATGTAAACAGCTTGGGTTTATCACCGGTTTCGCAGGTTCAAAAATAAATATCACCGTTTTTGTGGTTCGACAGTTGGTTATTTTCTACTGACACTTCAAAAATGTAGTTTTCCACTGACCTTGAAAACCACTTTAAATATATTTTTCAGTAATTTAAAAACCTGAGGTTAATAAAAGAGAATCAGAAAAAGAAAGAAAATTTCAATTCTTTAAGCGGGTCTATTTGTCAAGGAAGAGAAGATGAACTTGAAGCCACCTGAGCACCCAAGCACATGTATTTTAGAGAAAACTAGCTCTAATGCCTTCACCACAACAGGATCCTCATGGGCATCAAGAAGCCATTTTCTCCAAGGAAGAACATTATAGCTGTGCTTAGCATAGGCTCTGATCTTTGCACCTAAACCTATTTAAAGTGACACTAATGGCTTTTGTACTGCTATGAAATTACCTTGGGCCACTGAGAGCACTCGCTGGCTGTGTAGTCTCCTTGCCTCTGTGGAAATTGAAGCACAAACAGGTTGAGAAAGCTATAGGCAAATTCATGCAGTGAGCACCAGCCAGGGCTATTTAGCAAAAAAGATACAGCCTCTGACTCGGGAAGCTCAGTGCTGCAGGTGATTAAGGGGGAAGTCTGGCCTTGTTTTTATGGTTTTTTCTCTAAGCATCTCTACTAGATGGACCTTCAGGCCAACCCACGCATGGTCATTTGTGTTCTCCTGTCCCTCAGGATTCCACACACACACCCCACCCCAGCCCAGAGAAGCATCACCAGGAGGAGCTCCCAAACACATGAGGCTGTGGGCAGGAGAAACAATGCAGGTGCAGAAGAATATTGGTTAACACGGGAGTTGTGGACCTCGTGATGCTGCACTCCATTTGGACTTGTCTCCCTGCTTTTCAAGTAACGTTTGCATATTGAATAAAGCATTTCCAAGGGTCATGCTAAATAGGTATCTGGGGCTCAGTAATTAATGTCAGCATCCATAAATACTGTGTTTCTCACTCTGGTAGTGCCCATGCCCTGATGATAGAACCAAGTACCTTATCAAGTTGCTTGCTTTCTTCAAAAGATGTACCAGCAGGTCCTGTGTAGGTTAAATATGGCAGCTCTCAGGAGCTATTTTATCCTGTGTGCAAACCTGGTTTATAAAGCTTATCAAGAAGAGAAGCTTGGTATCACAGTCTAGTACTCATAATTAATCCTGGAGACAGCACGGATTTAGGTTCATTGGGGCTGACTTCAAATTAAAAAGTCACTATTAGCATGTGAAACAGACACCATATGTTATGTATTAACACTGTAGATGTTACAGAACATTGTGTATTTTTCGTTTCAAGAAGGATAGCTATAGATACATCCTTTTCAATAGACAGTTGTTTGGTTATCTATCTATACTTCTCTTACATAAAGTAGCCTCCATTACAGATGGTGGCAGATGTCTTTACAGAGATCACTACACCTCGATCTATTCATATGCACACGTCCATACAAATGAAGTCCTTGTTTACATAGTCATATGTATTTGTACATATAAAATTATACTTATTTGTATATGTATTTTATATGCTATTATTACTGTTAAAAAACAATACTAATCAGCACAGGTACACATACATGTACCAATCAAAGAGATATTGCATGTATATACCAAAATATAAAATATATATCAATATTTACCCATACAAATATCTCAAAACATAGAGGGAAATGCTGTCTAAGCATGTATTTGGCAGCATCCTGTAAAACCTCATTGTACTAGGAATTAATACAATGTTCTCAGTGTCTTCAGTCATCTGAAATTTGAGTTTAAAGTTCTTGCACAATCACAGTCAACATAAAATGCAGCAGGAAATCGCCATTAGTCAAATGTGTTCGCCTAATCCCACTGCAAAATGGAGCTTTTTCATTTTTATCCTGCCACGGGTTAGTTTGTGATTTCATATGTCAGATACATCAATTCTGCCAAGGAGAGAAGATGGGCAAGAACAAATTAAAAATATAGACTCCTTTGCCTTGGGGGAAGCAGAGAAGGCAGGTCTTTGTAGAGAACAGTAATAATGATCTCATTTAAGAGAGTTTCTGGGTTTGATTCTTTGCTGCCCTTCCTCATAGTTAATTACTCCCTGGCAAATTGAGGGCCTAACCAGCAAATCCAAACGAATATGTATTCACTCTTCTATGTTGAAAATGCATAGAGAGAGCGCAAGTAGGGAGACACCAGCCCACGTCCTCTGACACGTTCACGCCAGGGAAGAGAGCACCGACCAGCCACTGATGGGAAAACCTGCCATTTCTTTCTCTCACTCTTTCTGTCCTTGTCTCGATTTGTTTGTCACTTTCTCCCACTTTCTTCTTTCTAATTCTCTCCCTTCGTTTGTGCGACCACTGGGATAAATACAGCAACAGTCCCTCTCTTCCCAGAGACTCATGCTTGGGAGGATATTAGCGTGTGCCACACTCTGCTTGCCGATTTGTCTTAAGGTAATTATTTCTAATGGCTGTTGTTGTTTTTCCTGCAGAAACTGTAATGTAGCCCCTTTTGTATCATTGGCTGAAGCCTGTTGTTTCTGTGAGAAAAACAATAGGCCCACAGATTAGGACTGCATATTATGGCTCTACTAGCACAGCAGGCTTTTGGTATTGGTACCAATCCTATCAATTCCTGGCATCCTTCCCCCTTTACTCCTGGTAATTAATCTTTTCATGAATGCTGTCACATTTAGAGCCATTTCATTAAGTTTCTGGTTCCTACGTTTATGTAACTCATTGCATCTCTCATCTGCTCCATCAGTTGGAGAGATGCACAGAGAGGTGATGCCGGGTGGTGGGTTCGCTCTCCCCGTCGTTCCTTCCTCTCCGCAGAACACACTGTCCCGTAAATGAAGTCACACGCAGATGACAGACAAGCAGCCGCATGCTTCAGACAGCCTGAAAGGGGCAAAATTGAGCCATCAAAAATTAGGAAAAGCCCCTGTGAATGAAGTCCATGGAACATGATGCCTGTTTCCCATATGTATGTATGTACCAAGGGCCTGATAGGAAAGGACTGATACACTTTGTGCAGTATAAAACATTTTTCATGTAAAACATTTTTCATGTAAAACATTGCAGATTTCTTAAAGCAAGGACAGCAGTTTGAAACAATCAGCTCCTCCCGCCATACACCGATGCTCTTCTTTCCTCCTCCTGAATAAACCTCCAACCCACCTTCCACAAAATGCACCAGCTTCAAACCATTTCTATAAAGCAGGAGGCTTTCTGGGTAGGGAAAGGAGAAAGGAGGTTTAAAGCCACTTTTGCTGGTATCGCTCCAGACTGTTATTCCTGGTTTTGAAAGGGAGTCGGATCTGATGGTTGCAGACAGCATGAGACTGCAGCGTGCATATTCGAAGGGCGCAGCAGCGGGGTGAGAGACAAAAGCTTGTATTCCCAGCCCTGCCTCAAGTGACCTTGTGCAACCTCTTAATTACTGCAATTACTTGCCTCCTGAGATGACATTATTAGGCCGTGCTCAGTAATAAGGGCTGTGAAGTTCACAGAATTATTCGTGCCGGTTGGTGAAAGAGCAGCGAGTAAAACACCCGGCCATCTTGTGGCTTCCAAACCAGCTCGGGGTCAAAGGGGGATGGCCGCTGGTTCTTTCTGGAAATTCAGAGTTGGTAGTGTCTGGCAGTTTTACGTTTGGGGCTGGGATTTTTGCAGAGTGGCATCTGCACTGCTTCACTGAGGGTGTGCAAAGAGCAATGCTGCAATGTGGTTGCACCTAAGTATGTTTCACCGGGGACAGAAAACAATAGCTGTCCCCCTCTGGTACTGTCCATCTGCCAAATTCCATGTTTCTCCCCTGAATCAAACACGAGTGCTCCTAAATGGTAAAATACTAATTATAAAATATGAAAGGGTTAAAACTGACAGCTACTGGAGCCAATTTTTAGCATTAGCAACACTAATTCAAAACTCCAAAAGGCTGGGGCATTTTGCTGTCTTTGGAAAAAAAGAAAAAAAAACACAACAAAAACCCAAAACAAACAACTAAAACTAGAAAGAACTGCAGAATTCACCCTAAGGCAGAGAATAAACATTGAGGATCTCAAGTGAAGTATTTAGTTATTGAGAAGCAACAGCAACTGAAAACAGGAGACTAAATGGAAAAAATTAAACAGCCTTAACTGTAATCATTGCTACCTACAATGGCAGATGTAACTGCATTTGCCTGTAGCTGGGATGGAGCTACAGCCCTCCTGTCTTCATGTTTGCACCATGTGTGAAAATGTGGCTGTCACTGAACACCTTCTGCTTCTGTTGTGGTCAGTTTTGACCTGGAGGTCCCCCATTTGGCTGAAACAACACACAAGGATGCCAAACCTCCTCACTACCAGCTGTAATCCAAGCCCTGATTTCCCAGTTCTGGAGAAGGGCTCTGTCCTCCAGCCCAGGCTGATCTGTGGCGGGCAGGAGGGTTGTTCTTGCTCCCACCGCTCTGCCTGCCTGGCTGCATCCCTGCGCAGGGACCCGCTTCAGACATGGGAAACCCCTGGGGCAGCTCCTCTGCTCAGGTTCCCCCACCAAGCACTGCTGCAGAATTAGCAACTGGTGCTGAATGGCCTGTCTGGGGAAGGGGTGGAGGGCAGGGGGGGTCAAAAGAGCTAAGTGGAGGAGAAGGATGAATTTGGCTTATCTCCATGGGCAGGGATGTCAATCTGTCCTCTGTAGCAGGTTTGGATATGGAGGGGCTGTGGAAAAACTCATTTCCGTGATTTTGGAGTGGAAGGAGGTGCCATGCCAAGCAAGGCAAACTGGAAGGGAAAAGCACGAGACACTCACTGTGGGCTGCAGCAAGTGAGTTTTGGTACCCTTTATTCCCTTGTGAAAAATTCAACTGCTTTGTACGTGCATTCGGTTGAGCTCTTCTCCGCCACTGCAGTCTGAGGGAGAAACCCTGCCCTCCCTCCAACATCTGCCTTGCAATTACATTATGCTACATTGTTGTATTTTTCTGTTTGGGCTTTTTTTTTTTTTTGTCCACTGACACCTCTGTAATAGAGGAGGTAAAGTATTTTCATTATCCTCTCCCCAGAATGTGGAAATCTTCAAAGAGGAGGTAGGAGGGAGGTTTGCTCCTCTAGCCTCATTTCCCTACCGCTGCCGTTCCTTGGCTGTTCATCACAAAATGAGTCCACACGCCCATTGCATCGTGGCATTGAGCCCGTTGTATGTTTTGCCTTTTCTTTTTTTTTTTCCTAAAATTATTTCTCATTGCAAACCCGGCGATTATTTCATGCTGTTTAAACTATATTTGTAGTCTTTGATCATACATAAGTAGACTGAAGTAAACTGCTGATAGAGTGAAGATATTGTTCTCGGTGTTTCTCCTCTCGCTTTGTTCATTACATTATGCCTATAAGCTTGCATAAAATGTTCATTGTGGCAATGCGCCTTTGTTATTAATTCTTGTGGTGCTATGTATTTTTATGAAACATAGTTCATTCACAAATGGAGTGATTAGGTAATCTGTGCCCGTGTGTATGGGTGTATTTTACACACAACATGGACACATACAACACACAATTACATGCACCCCGAACACATACTTATCTGTATAAACAGAGGGACCAAACCATCATGTCCTATTTATGTTCAGCAAAATACTTATAATCCAGTTTCCAGAGCTCATTCTCAAACTAAAATCTTGTTGACTATGGACGTACTTTGCTGCCTTGAGACCTGGACCAACAGCAGAGACACAATGCCAGCTAGCAATATCCAGCCCAGGATTTCAAGGCAAGACACGTACAACAGCCCAGGATATCCCATACGACACCTGTGTGACTCCTTATCATTGGTCTCATTATTTACAAGGAGGCAGACGAGTTAAATGGATACCTGCATCATGCAGCAAGGAGACAGGTGGTGGGAACTGATTCGGCGTGCTTGAACCCTAGCCTGGCTCCTGCTTGCTTCATTTATAAACCACATGCATTAGGACATGGCCATGCTAGAGGGTTAGGCTCCTGTTCAAAGAGAACAGGTACCTAACCCCACCAATTGCCCTTGTTTAGGGAAGATGTCTCATTCCCAGGTTTCTCTGCAAATCACAGCTAGTCACTCCATCCAGTAATTAAAAAACTGTCCCATGTGAGGACTAAGCTTCTCACCAGCCTTGACTCTGTTCCATGCCTGTACATCTATAATGTGCAGTATATAAAGGTGTGATTTGTGTATGATTCCTCCATCACTCCAATGTATCTTCATCCTACTTTCTTTCCTTTATAATTTATATTATTGTAGTTACTACAAAAAAGAGAGAGAAAAAAAACCCTCTATTTTTTTCCCCAAACAATAGCAATCCTCTCCCTCCAGCTCAAGGTTGGTTGAGCAAAGCAGGTGAAATAGGATGGCAGATGTGATGTGGGATGACAAGAAGCTGCTGAACTACATCCCCCTGAGTGGGGTGACTGGGGGAGGCCCCAGAGCCATGCCTGAACAGGAGACCTGGCGGTTCCTTCCAACCTGTGAGGGAAATAATTGATGGTAACATCAGAGAGTGTCAGGAGAAGAGTGGCACCATGTGAGCATCAATCTCAGCTGAAACCAGGAAGGTTTCAGAAGTGAGATCTTCAAGAAATTGTTGGGCAACTCAACACTCAAAGCCCCTGGCCCTATGGTGGCCACCGTCCCTACTAGTGACAACATCTGAATGACCTGAACTGCCAGCAAGTATCTCTTCAACTGCCAAGAGGAGGAGGAGAAACCCATGAAGAAGATGAAAGGGTAGGTGATGGTGCCATACCACACCCGGAATGACAACCACTGGACAACACACTGCTCTCTCCAGGATATGCTGGGATCTGGACAGGAGCTCTGTGAGAAGTTGAGATAAGAAAGTGAAGCTGTGAGAGCACCTGAACTGGTGAAGGCTCAGCAGAGCAAGGCAGGTGAATATGTCCCATCCTACCTGCAAGACAGAGCCGGTTACCTTGGGAAGTCCATGGACTTGCACCACAGGGCTAGCTGTAGCACCTCCAGCCCATCCAGCCCTGACAGTTCCATTCTTTTGGCTCCGTTTACAGGATCTGCATAGCCAATGTCTGGGACTGGGCACTCCAAGGGATTTCCCTTCATTGGCTTCCTCCATGGGTGAGACGGTCCCATGCTCTTGCAGATGTTCCTGATAGCTAATTCTTTGCCACTTGTGGGGGGGGGTTCCACCCCTAAATGGCTTCATTTTGATGTATGGGGCAACCGACCCAGCTTGCACCCTGCAAGTTGCATTTTAAAGCCCCAAACTCTTCCTTGGAAGGCAGCTTCTCTTTCTAGCCTTTTTAAATACAGTGTCCAATTGCAAAATGCTGATATTGTGCAGCATGGAAAAGGGTTTTTTCCCCCTGAGTTTTATTATATACAATTGATTATACACCATTTTTCTCTCCTTCTGAAACCTGCACAATTGGACTCATGTTGCCAGAAGAACCTGCTGTTACCCAGCCCCAGGGAGAAGAAGCAGAGAACAGGAAGAAAGCCATGTTTTAAAGCTCTTAAAAGTTTTAAAAAAACATTTCTCTAAAAAACGTCTTGCAGCTGTATGTACCAGGGGGCTTGTGATTGTCACACAGTATTGGGGTCACCACAGCAGTCTATGTGCACTTCTGTGTAACCATTTCCAGGCAGAGATGAGCTTGCTAACCTCCCTCTCCCAGGCCACCGTTGCCTTTCATACTCAGGATACCAGTGCCTTTTTGCACCTCACAACCTGCCAAGTTGAGGGACACAATGTTCCTCAGTGGACCAGAAATAACTGGGAACCAAATGAAACTCAAGAAAGGAATGGGTTTGCTGAATCTTGTCTTCATGCAGGGTTTGACTCCTGGTCTGGAGGTTGTGAAAGAACAGAGGATGTCTAACAGCAGAGACATGGCAGAAGAGGGAAAATCAAGCCATAGACATGCCCCAGAGATTACATTTTTAGCCACGGTGGTTCAAAGCTCTGGCCATGCTTCCTTCCAGCACAAGCTTTGGGCTCTCCGCACCTCAGTGCACTTGCTTGGTGTAGATGGGCCAGGAAAGAGCTAGAACACAGTAGGAGATGCAGTATGAATCCTCTGGGATGAGCAGAGCAGGAGCATGCAGGATATTTCTTGGGTTGCCAGAACTGCAGCAGAGGTCTAAGGCCTTTTTCCCCGAGGTGGCAGGCCAGCTGGATGCCCTTGCTCAGCCCTACCCCCTGTCATGAGCACAGAATAGCTTCTGGCTGTGCCACCAGCAGTAGCTGGGACCAGCACTGCTCCTGGCTCTGCACAGGGAACACCTAGCACATAGCATATACACACATAAGTGACCACTTGCAGCTCCACTCCCAGCTGGGCTGAGTTAGAGCCACCTCACCATACGGCCCCTGTCTGCATCCTGCTGATACAAAGCCATCAGGTGAATAATCCTCACTGAACCTTAGGTGAGCCAAGTTTAACTGTAGAGCATTACAGCTGGTGGAAATGGTTTAGGCCTCCAAATGCTTCTGAGAGGAAAGGGGAGGATGCTGAAAATATTAAAAAAAAAAAAAAATACAACCTTCCTCTCACTGACCTTATTAACATAAAAATAAGAGTACGTAGAACAGGAGCCATCACTTTTAGTATGGGGATTCAAAGACTGGATCAACATTTGGATGGATATTATAGACTATTCCTTTATACAGATGAAGAAGGAGCCTAACATAGAGATAGACTGTAAGACCCGAACTAGCTTTCCTAACTGTAAGCGTTTCCATGTCCTGAAGCCCCCAAACTATCCTCTAATCACAATTATATATAAATATATATCCACATACACTATCCTTCCTAGCTGTGAAGATTTCTATGGCTAGGAGCCCCCAGATCATCCTCTGGTGATGATTACAATTACACACACACACACACACAAATAAATATTTTGCTCAAGGGAAAAAAAGCCCAAGATTTTCTCCTCCCCCCCACCCCCCGACTATTACAGCTGACAAATCATTATGATTTCTGGAATTATTGCTGTGTAGATCAGCATTACAACAGTCTTTGCACATCTCAGTCTCCCTACCCAAGAATGTAAAAACACTTTATGTGACTTAGTTATTTTTTCAGTGACTGAGAAATCCTAAGCTATTGGGAAGGAGCAGTAAATACACGCTGCTGGTATATAGAGTAGCCTTCCAAAAAGGATTTCAGGGTCGAATCCTGTCTCTGTTTACACTGCACAAATCAGGTGTAACTCCAGTAAAGCTAATAGAGGTAGTCTGGTGTCAAACCCACACGGATAAAAGGATCAGGCCCTCTAAGCTTTAAAGTTATGAGTCTTTTCAAACTGCAGATCTACTGTCAACATTTCAGTGATTACTTCTCTTTTTTTCCAACACACAAACATAAAATAGTAACAAGATTATCAGATTAAAGAGCCAAAGAACAGCCAGTTTATTATACTCTTGCGTCTAAATCACTCAAATCTTATAGGTTTCCTTCCCACTCTGCATCTTGAGGGGGGAGATTGGTATGTTTGTTTTTATTTGGTTTTATTTTTTTTTAATGGCAGTCTAGTGTAGCTATGTAGGAAAATAAACCAGCCATAATATTATGAATTGCACAGTGCAGTCAGAAAAAAAAAATACTCCCAGACCCCCAAACCAACCATTCTGAACATTTCAACTTAAAAAAAATAATAAATCTTTGGTTTCTTCCTGTCAGTCCCCATGAGGAAAAAAATGACAGGACAAACAGAATGAAAAGGACAGAGCTGTTTAAAGCTAGAAATGTGCAAATGCTGCATTCCTTCCGGAGAGGAAAAAAAATACAACCCACCACCTCTGCATCAGTATAAATTATTTAAATCAGAGATGGTTAGTGTTAAGGGTCTTGAACAGATTGCATAACTGTTGCACAACTAATGTGTACAAGTGTGTCACTAATTTAATTTTAATTTTACTGTATGAGTTTGTATAAGATCCCCCAGCTGTCATGTGCTCATCATCTGTCACAGAACTATCACTAAGCCATGCTGGGCTAAGACAGGATTATAAACGATGAACTGCCATGTGCTCTAAATCTTCTTATTTGCCTAGCCTGGAAGGTATGCCCTGTAAAATTTGATTGGCAGCGTGCTCTATTCTGTCAATTGACTTTGAAGGCCTTTTCTATTGGCGCTTTGAGCGGATCTCAGTAGCTGTATTGACTGTCACCTGCTGACTCCAGCACGTGCCTGACCTCAGCCCCGCGCCGAGGCTCCTTCCCACTCGGCGCTGCCTCGCAGGGCCGGCTCGCTCTGGTGGCACGTGCGGCACATAAGGGCATATGGCTGCCTAGTTGTGTGCAGAATAGAATAACTGAAGCCAAGCAGCCCCGCACTGTTATTACAGCAGATGGGGGAAGCGTGGCATTCAATATTAAGACAGATGCCACCTCCTTATTCCACCTGTCTGGAACTTGGACATGGGACAGAATGAACTGTCTGCCTAATAATTAAGGAAACAAAGACTGCATTTATGAAGCTCAGCAGAGCACCATATCTGCGAAGCATGCACAGATATAATTGTCGACTATAACAATAAGGAAATGTAGACTACTGCTCATCAGATGTTCAGATACGTATACACAATTACAGTAGGAAACTGTACTGTTCCCAGCTGCTTTTGTAGTCTTTTATTTAGGCTGGTTGTGTATTAAATTAAACGGGAGGAACAAGTTGGCTGGCATTATTACTATTATAAATAACGCTTTAAAATTACAGTGAAGTTCCTTAAATAACAAAGCACCTACCGTTCCCCCTAACAGTCGCTGCTGCTATTGTGCTGTGCCCTTTCTTGCAAATTTGCTCTTTGCTTCTCAGTAGTCAACTGTTTTTGTAACAGCCAGAGAGAAGAAAAACATTCTTTCCAGGACCACTATTATTTTCACGTATTTTTACACAACAATTTGCCTCTTTCTTTAGCGTTGTTAAAAAAATGATAACTGTGTAAAAAAGAAGGCCTGGCTTCTTGGCATTTATGCTATGTTACATTTCTGTTATTTAATCCTACTTAATTTGGGACCAATTATTGTTAAACCAGCTGTGCTTTGTGATGGGAATGATTGTGCTGGAGAGGGCCCGATCCTTCCTGGGTTTGAGCCTGGGCTTGCTGGGGTGGCAGCGGGGCTGGGCTGGTGGCCGTTGTCACGCTGTACGATTGCACCAGGTCCCCAGCCCTTGGGCTGCCCACGTGCCTCCAGGACTCCACGGAGGCTGAGGCCGGGGTCTGCAATTGTGTAGGCTCAGTAGCACCTATATGTTGTCTGGGCTTGGGTCTCAGCCCTCCTGAACCGCAGGCATCAGGCTGGCCTGAGGTATGCACCCCATTTTCAGGGCGAATTCCTCTCTCATAAGGGAAACCCCAACCGCAGCCAAATGCAGTAATGCTGCTGACAGCCCCAGCCTCCCCCTTACCTATCTGCACACCCCCACGAGTTCAGTGGAATTAGGTGCTTGGATATAAAATTGAGTAGGAGTGGGTGTGTTAGCTGGGCAAAGATATTTCTTTGTAGAAGCAATATGCAATTAACGCCTATGATTGAGAACCTAATGTGATTCAGGAGATATTTTTAGTATCTACTTACCTACCTCCGACCCTATTTTAAATGGCCCGTACTGATGTGATCACACCCATCCTTAAATCTTTCTAATTAATTTTATTCTCTTTTGACTGAATGAATTCAAAGGCAGCTTAAAAAAAATCATCTGTGCGTCTGTCCTAGGATTTATCTATAGATGGCAATTGGAATGAAGACGAATAAGTTGCAGAGAATGAAAATGCAGGGGCAAGTGTTAAGGGCATGTGTACTGTGTATACATTGTAGACAAGATTAAGGACACACAGAGCGCCTATTGTCTCAGCAAGCCCTGAGACTGGCACATATATATATAATCTCTATAAATAAAAATGAATAATTGAAATTTTAAAGGTAGAAAGATCACGTGTAACACAGTAAGCAAAGCTTGATCTTCACATTTATGTGCATCTATAAATATATACACTCATTTAGAAACATATACATTTAAATATATACAGTATAACGTGATTAATTAGACATCATAGATATATGTGTGTATTTAAATATATACACACAGACAGGCATGCTGAACCTACTGTTGTTCTATAATAACACTCATAGACTGTTCTATACTAATTTATAACAGATGTGTTTAAACCAGGCAGCTCGTCCTCGGGAAAAAACAACTACCAGATGTATTAGATTCTCCAAAGCACAGAAATCACATGCAACAAATTGCAAAAAGTAATCAAAGGCCAAACTTTTTTTTTAGTAGAAAAGAGAGCATTAAAAAAGACACAGATACATATTACAAGATGAGGATCAATTTGAAAAGATCCCACAATATCTGTTACCAAGAGCTTTGTTAATCTTTAAAAACCTAGAATGATTATTTATACGGAAGCTGTGAATTAACTAGGCTTTAATAACTAGCTCACAGGCACGTGTGTCAAGATTGTGCTTTTTGTTTTTATATGTGTCTGTATTTGGAAAAAAGAAGAAAAAAGGAAGCTATTATTTGTTAATTTTTTCTGTAACAATTATTTCAAATTAAAAGCCCATCTGACGAAAGGCATATGGATGGAGAGGGGGTTCAGTCCTAATTGAACAGCCCAGGACTCGTGAGGTTAATTACAGATATTAACGCTGTTGTTCTTCAGCTTCTTGCCCTCACGAAGGCTCCAGCTTCCAAATGACCTGGCTCCAACAATAAGACTCTCTTTAGCCCATTAACTAATTGATAAAAATGTGAGTGTTTAGAATGAGTCTAATTAAATCACCGAGCCTTACAATTACGAGTCCATTTGGTAGCTGTCGGGAGATGGGTAACCTCAGCTGGCATTGTAGGCGAATAAAAGATAAAAATAAAAGGGAGCTTAACCAAAGATCATTTTGAAAGCTGTTCATTTGAAGACAAAGTACACATTTGCCTGAAATGTATACATACACCACTTCAGACTAGCACAGTGTCTTGAAAAGAAAATGGAGCATTTAGCAATCATGATTTTTTTTCCTGATGCATGCATGAAATTCTCTCCAGCCTGTGTGATGGAATGAGCTACTTTTATAATCATTTCTGAGTTACAGTGAAGACCTAGATTCTTCAAGAGCACCTGAATGGCTGATACCAGGTACCTCTACGTTATTAACATTTTTTTTCCTCACTCTTTCATAACTGCAGACTCTCTGCAGACTGACATCCCTAAGACCCCATTCTGGTTGTGGCTGCTGCTGTAGGGACAGTCACTAGTTCTCAGATGTCCCATTTGTGAGGATGGCTTGCTACGGTAGGGCAGATTTTCTCATACACATCACAGGTGCCCTTGGCAAGGGAGCTGGAAAATATCTTGCGCATAAAGACTCCCGTTGAAGGTGTGCCTAATGTCCTAAGCATCATATGCAATTCTCATCTCACCATGCCAGGCAGAGATTTAGATCTAAAAAAGGATGAAGACGTGGGTGATAATGTTTGCTGAAGGCATGGCTCCCATAGAAGAAACCCTAAACTGACAAAAACTTCACAGGTCGAAAAGGAAAAGATTGAAGTTGGATATAACAAGAGTCTATAATATCAAAAGAGGGATGGAGAAGGTGAACAGGAATGAGCATGCACTGTCTCATGGGAATATCAACCAAAATGATCATCTGATAGACTCAAAACAAATAGAGTAACTTTTTTGCTGTTAAGCTGCTGAACTTACTGCCAAAGGAAGTTTCGGATGCTGAAAGTTTAAATCAAAAAGCTTCTAAACAAATCAGTGGAAGAAAAATCCACCCCAAACTAATAAAGACACTGTCTGTGTCTTGGGAAGTCTCTGAGCTGCAGATGTCTGGAAATCGGAACAACATACAGAGGAATTTTCACTGTATGTCTGCCCTACTCTTATAGTCTATAGCCATTACCAGTAACAAGATACCCGGCTAAACTGTGTTTTGGTTCAGTCCAGGACTGCAGTTTGTACAGTCTTAAGGTGCTTCTTCGATGAGTGGACTATAAAAAGCATGTCCACGATGGAGTCATAGGCACTTAGGGAGACTGGACGGAGCTTTGCACAGCCTGTGCATAGCAGAGAGTGAGAAAACAAAGCTCATCAGGTCACTGAACTATGGAGACTGTGCTTTGGCCTCTGAAATACGGCCAGGGAGTGAACTGCACTTGCGGCACTTCTCAGCTTCTGGCACCTCTCTAAGGCAGGTGGCTGGAGTCCACCAAGATTTGTCTCTGCCCGGTGATGAAACGGCCAGCATAATGATTTGCAGGTAGTCATATGTGGACTGGGAGTCCCTTCCCTTAAGGGTTGTCTTCTCATTATTTCTGAAGATGGAAATCTTAAAAAGGCACAACACAGTAAGGCAAACAAATCTCAAACACCTTTCTGTGTCACTACAAAGAAATCACACTGTTTACTGTCTGGCATGCCTCTTTGCTGACTGTTAAAACATACTTATGGGAATATTGGGGGAACTTGGAGGACGAACTGGTTAATGTGCACAGTTTGATCACAGAGAGTGCTACACATCAGCATTAAGACCAAATACACTGTGTAAGTCACAGCTCTCAGGTGTCCTCTATTGCAAGTGCTTGCTGCACAAGCAGGGAAAATATCTGGCCTACGTTAGCATAACAGGAGAAGCAGCCATCTCCTCATCTTCCATTTTCATAGCCTCTCAAATCTTTCTCCTCCTTCCTTTTGTGAGGAAGCCTAGCTGAAAGATAAGCATTCATCCTTCTTTTTGCTTTTCGGCTCCTGCTTCCTCCTCTCTCGACACAATGTTCTTGTAGCTAACGCTTGCCACTTTGCTCATGGGAAAACTCCTCTTGATTTCCCAGGCTTTGGGTTCAGGCCCCACAAAGCAACGGGCTGTTAATGCAAATCCTTAACCAAGCAGGGCATCAGCCATGAGGATATGGATCTGGGCTCAGATGGTATTTCAGGTGTTGTGACTAGGCAAGGCAGAAAAACAGACTTGGATCTAGTCAGAGCTTAGCTCATTTCCGGCTTTATCGATATTTAACCAGTCTTGGATGCTACCCAGGAGTGACTTGGCAGCCAGTTCAGAGCATGGAGCACAGGTGTGATATGCTCCTGCCAGTTTGCCTTGCTCAGAAGATGGGCAGCTGTGCTCTGCGCTAGACATTGCTTCCAAGCAGCCTTCCAGGGTAGCCCAAGGTAGGGCCTGCATCCTTAGATTAGCCTTGAAATGGCAGAGACAAAGATAACCACGTGAAGGTCCCAGAGAAAAGAGGTGATCTCTTGGGTAGACCAAAATGAAAGAGAACATTTCCAGACATTGCTGCTATTGGGCTATTGAGGACTGGGGCTACATCAGTTCACAAATGACTTGGAGAGAAAAGGTCTTTTAATAGATGGAACAGGCACTGTCTTCCAATTCTTCAAGACTGTCTCCCTCTGCCAAGCAGCATGGCTTCTGCCTTATTGGGATTGACCTTCAGCCAAATGGCATTGATCCACAGCTCTGACTCAGCCAGACTTTGGAAGGGGAGGGAAATGGCACAGTCAGGCAGGGGTAACTGAGGCACAGAGCTGGGCACTGCCAGCGGGTGAGTCTATGGCACAGAGAGCTTCACCACCCCTTTTCAGGGAATTCACACATCTTTTGAGGAATATAAATTGCAAGAGCAAGTCTGGTGGGATGGGACGAGATGGAAATGGAGAAGGTTCTGGTCTAACTTCTGACAGAATGGAGAGGTTGAGTTGAGGTCCCTTGAGCTCTGCTCCAGATGTCTGCGTATGCACTGACACCGAGATAAAAATCTCCATGAAACTCGATTAACTAGTGAAGATATTTTGGTAGTTAAAACAAAACAAGGATTGGAGCTGGTTGAAATTTTCTGTATTTTCCATATTTTTCATCTGCCCAAACCTTCCTGAAATGGTTTCACAACAGAAATTAAGCTTTCAATAAAAAGGAAAAAATAGCATTTTTTGGAATGAGATTTTGTGCATGGATTGTGAGGACCAGCAGAGGGAGGAGAGGGTCTATCAGCCCATGATACATGGGCTGACATTTTCCAGTCATTCACATTTTCCTCCAGTGGTGAAGGTTATTTTCAAATGGAAAGAGAGCCCTTTAAAAATCCAACATGTTGTAAATGGGCTTTCAAGAAACGCCTTGCAAGAAAGTGGAAAATAGATGCATATATATATATATATATATATATAAAGACCTACTCTAAGAGATTGTCAGAGTTAGGTAGTGGACTGCTGCAAGAATTGGTGCCTGGGCTATCCTCCTTTTTTCCTTTTCCTATTTCAGGAATACCCCCCCTCCCCGTTAAACCTCTTGTGTCCCTTCCTGCAGCCCCCCACGCACCCGCTCCTATACACAGCAATTGTGTAACAGCTCCTACCTGCCTCCTGCTCTGCCAAATCACTCCTGTCACCAAAGAGTCACAGCTCTTGTAGCTGAAGTAACAGTGTTGCTGGGCAGAGGGTTGAGATGAAGGCTGGCCACTTGGCAATCTGTTTTGTCCAAGGGTACTTGCAGAATTGCAGCTTGATTGGATTTAATTGCTTAGGATCAAACTCAGTATTATATCACAGGTGTGAACGGGGAAGTATTAAAACACAAAAAGAAACATAATTCAGCTCAACCACAGATTCAGAGCTGCTACGAAGACACCTTCTGCATAGTAGAAATCTCACTGTTTTTCATGCTACCAACCAAGCAAAGGGGAGGTAATACAGAAGACTGAAGAACGTGTGTGCGTGCAGGGGGGAGAAAAATCATTTAGAAATGCCTGCAGTAATATCTGAATTGAAGCAAGTCACTTTTTTAAAGACAAAGAAACTACTTACAAACGTAAAGTTCCAGACCTGGGCACATATGGCATAACTGCAGGGTAATAAAGAAATGGCCCATTAAGGAATGAAATGTTTGTTTAGCATCTACCATGCCTGCTTGATCTCAGGACTTATCATAATAATTGCTTGGTAACATACTAAAAATACGAGTATGCATTCCACCATAGGCCCAGGAGAATGAAGAGAACAGGTTTTAATTTCAGACATAACATTGCATCCTTAGTGTGTAGTCAACAGTAACATTTTTAGGTCTTTGAACTTCAAGATTTAAGGGTACAGATCAGAGAGGTATATATTGATATTCTAGGGATTCTTATACCCTATATTACCCTGACAGAACCGATTAGGATGAGAAAATACTGAATGCAATATTTAGATACATTTAACACCAGTTTTCCACTAACCATCAGCCAAAACTGACTTGTTTATGACTTAACATTTTGAACTTTGCTGATTATCTTGAAAGTTATGTGAGATTTGCAAAAGGAGCTTTAGTAAACCTTATTTTGAACGTGCCAAAGTCAAGAAGACATTGAGAAGATCCTATTCATAGGTAGATGTAACTTGATATAGCTATGGAGAGCAAATGAGCATATTCTGCATGCATACACACACCCACTTTAATATATATATAGATTTTGAAGGTATAAAATATTTTCCCAGCAAGTCCAAAACACTTTCTCCTGCTCTGTGCAAAAGATGAGAAGATCCAACCAGCCATTTCTACCAACCACCACAAAGAAACTGCAGGCATCTGCTCAGGCTTTAAAAAACCCAGTCCCTTAGTTTTATCTTTCCTCCCTTATGACAAAACCCCTTCCCAATGCACTGTTGCAGTGGGTCGCTGCAGAAGCTCTTTGTTCCCCTGCAGGCCAGCCCATCTGCCTCCAAGAATCTAGACTTGATCACAAATGTATTTTTAATGCACTGGTGAAAGCATTTACTTAAAATTACCTCATTTTCCCTCAGGGAATTTTCAATTAAACAAACACATAATTATTATTTCCTTCAATTACTCATCTCTGCTTACCTGGAGCTAGGGCACCTTTGCCCTGTTACACATCTGAGAGCTGTCAGATTGATTCATTAGTATTTATTTGTTTCTTATTTTCAAAACATACTTATGTACTAGGGGCATCTAATGAAATGCTGCTGATGTCAAAGGGAATTTTTTTGCTAGGTGTTGACAGCAAGGGTTCAGTTCCTATGCAGTGCTTGGGAGCCTTTTCTAATGCAGAAAACAAGCCGGCTGCAGCAGTTACCAGGACCTAGAGGTGGTGCTTTTGTCTCCAAGACTTTCCTTCATTGCACCACACTTACCAAATATCAATCCCACCCTTGTACCATGTGTCAGTGAGGCTCTACAGCCAGCTGTCCCCAAGCCTCGGCCAACCTTTAAAGTTCTGGTTAGCACAGGAGTTCTTATAAATACCTCATTGCCTGAACGGTCTAATGGCAGAACCTCTGCGTAGTCTCATCTCAAAAAAGCAAGAATTACATGAGCGAGAAAAGGAGGAAGAACGTGGTCCTAACCCACTACCTGAAGCATCTGTCAGCCCAGGACCTTGCAAGCAACAGTCTCCCCCCACCTTGCCCAAACACCACTGAAGTTCTGGTGTTTTTATCCTTCTTCACATCCCCACAAAGCTTCCCACAGCTCCCGGAACCTGCTGATTTTGCCTTAGAGAGCAGCACACAGACACTCAGCTGGGATGCAAACAAGAAAGGGCTGGACAATACCTCTTAAACCAGTATTAATATGACCGATAAACTAAATTCTTTTTAATGAAACCATGAATTTCAAACTGGCTCTCCCACTCCCAGCCCTACCCACTGTCCCTTCAAGCCTTGCCAGGTCTCATGTGCCTCTTCCCAAGCTCCCACCAAGAAGACCCTGTTATGCTCTTCTTGTAAAATTGCATATTGATGCCCTAAGGAGGGGGGCAAATAAAATCGATCATCCTTACACTGCTGAGCAGCCTCAAGCGCTGGTGAATCAGGGAAAGACTCTGTGACTTTTACCTCCCACAGAATCCCCTCGGGCAGGAAGGAGTCCAGGTTGGGCTGTTTGTTCTTTAAATCTCAGTTCCATGCAGTGCAGCCATGTAGAGAGAGCTTTCTTGTACCAAAGGAAATAGAAAATATTTTAAATCTCCTAAATATTGCCAGCCCTTCAATCACATCCTAAAATACTCCATATTTGCTTCCTGGGAAATGCAGCCCTGAAATAATTTTTCTGAGGCACCAAATTGACGTGGTGAAGGAACTGTAACGTCACCATGGGGTGAAAAGCACCTTCCCATATCAATATTGTAGCTGAGAACTTTCTAGAGATGTCGTTAGAATTCAGTCCCAACTTACATTTGCAGAAGTGCAAGTTTCTTTTACAATGATCACAAAAACCCAACCTTTTAAAAACAATCCCCCCACCAAAAAGGGTCAAAGTCCTCTCTGCAGAAAATCTGGTGAGTTTATTCTTTTTTTGCCAAGTTATTTGACTGTCTTCTCTTTAAAATAATAGCCTCATCCTTCATTAAAATAATGTTCCTAAAACTGTTCTTCCAGTGGAAGGCATCATGCAAATCTATACGTGAACAGAAAATACTGGCAAAGGACAGAAAAGATCAGCATCATATGCAACAACCAGCTGACACATTACACGTATTCTTCTATAAAAAATGAAACATGCCATGAACAGAAGATTTTGAAGATTTTACAAATAAGCCTTCAGTAAACATGACTGAACTGCTCACATGTGTGAAGCTAGTCATGTACATGCGCATTTGCAGGATCAGGGCTTACAGAACCAGGACACAGGGGGAGTTAGAAGATAATTATCCAAAGAGACCTACAATAAATATCTGTGGGCCAAACAGCACCATATGTACTGTATATTGATTTGGTAGTAAAGGGATTACTTGAGTGATAGTGTCTATTCTGTATATTATTCAAATACAACAGATGGGAAATTGGCATGCCATCTAAAATACAAAATTCAATATTCACCCAAGTGGGCTGATAAATTATCATAAACCATTTATGAATATCCCTCAACCATGAAGCCTAATAATAAAATAAAATGTAAAAATGGAACTCTCAGCCCAGCTCTATCAAATGGCAGAGACAGAGGCATACTCTGGAATAAGGGTCCTGTTCTGCTATCCCAACTGATTCTAGGCTGTGTCTTCTGCAGATGGTCCCATCAGACCCAATAGAAGGTACATTACTACCAATGATAAAAAGAGGAGTCCTTGATTCCATCCTGAAGAGGAATATCAATTATGAGAGAGGTTGGCATGAACTGGGAGGTTTAAAAGAAATAAATCTGAAGATATGTGGCAGTAGTACATATTTTATTACACTGTTTTTCATGAGCAGTGAGTAAAACAGGAAAAAACAGAGCTGTTTGATTGAATGAGAATGGCGAGAAGATTCAATAGTACTACACAAAGACATCAGCATATTGAAAGCACCATGACTACAGGATTCATGCAGAATATTTCACCTAGGGCAGCCAATACAACACAGTGCTCTCTGATCACCCCTCAGTCTGCTGAAAAGACTACTAAACAGAGACTTCAAAAAATAATCTCTAGCGGGGGATAGCATCATTGTTAGCCTTCTTTCCAAGCAGACTGCTGTTTTACATCAGCCATGAGGTGGACAACAGCAGTCAATGAGGTGTTTGGACATCGGGTATGTTGTGAATATCAAAAGCAAAAGCCAGATTAGAAATAAGCCTCCAGTCCCCAGTGACCTACCAGGCTGAAGTGCCTCTCTCCACATTCCTACAGACAAGGGGGATCCCCACACACATAGAAACCAGTTGTGGCCTACTTTGAACCCCACAAGCATGGATCATATGAAAAGAAAGAATTCAGGGCAACTAAAATATCTGGAAGCCCAAAGGAGGTTGTTTCACGAGCAAAGACAACTTTTAGCCTGGTCTGTGTGTGGAGGACAGATTTGGGATTGGGGAGAGAAGGGAGGCTTGAGTGTTGCAGTTTCATTTCTGCAGGAATCAACCTCCACAATTTTGGCTGGGAAGTAAGGGGAAACATAGTCTACCCAGAGGGTAGTGTTCAGCATAGTCTAGTAATAAGCAATTTCTGTCTCCCAGGTCTTAAGTGGGCAGCCAAACTGATACATGAAAATTAGGAATATCCTCTGACTTCCTTCTGTTAGTTTAACTGCCTGATAGACTCTTTTGTCTAGACTGAGTTATTGCACATTCCTGATAAACCTATCTGTAAGCTGTTAAGAGTATTGACAGGAAGTTAGCCAACACGGTACCATCTGGACCGGGTCTAGCCAATCTCCATGACCATGGCCAGCGACGACGATGCCTGTCATTTTCAGGGTTATTCATGAGAAAAGGAAAAATTACACACCCCCAACACACATTTCTATCAGGCTTGCTTTCACCCATAGACAAGGTTTTCAGAATGAAGTAGAAATAATTCAGAAGGAATTTATAGTTAGGGGATTAATCCTCAAATGACGCACAAAAATAAATTACCTGATTTTTAATATTTCTTAGCATCCAGCAGCCTTGTTCAGCTTTCTCCTCAAAAGAAAGGCCACCTGTTAGAGCACCACAATACGGATTTATCTCTTAGTCTTTGGAAAAAAACCCCACTTGTTTCTGCTCTTCAGAGATCAATTCAGTGTTGTACATCTTTGCACTTAACTCTGCTCTATCTGTAAACTTATACGAATATGATTCCTCTGCTAAACTCACTGTATCCCTCGGGTATAAACACCTCTGTTATTAAATTCCAAGAATTTAGAGGATGTCTAGACTGGGAGGCTAGAATTGCCTCTCTGGTTTTATCCCTGACCTGCTCTGTTAGCTGGGACACTTCATCTCTCGGGCTTTCTATTTAATTCCCTATACTTTGTCTGTCTTACCTATAAAGACCACAGACTCCCTGAGGATCTCCATGCCCCAGGCTCCACTGAGGCCAAAAGTCACTGTTCATAAGATAAATAGTAACTGCACAGCTCATTATCAGTACGTGTGCTAGCTTCTCCAGGGGAGAGACAGAAAAGGAAGGGAGAGGTGCATATGTCCTTCCATGGTTGTGCACAAGGAAACAGGTGAAAAGACACCCAGAGCCATCTCTTGAATGCAGCCCTTGTGATAATAGTGCTGGGCAGAGCTGTGATTCAGAGCGTTTCATTTGAACTCAAATACTTTACAGATGTGAACTAGACTTCACAGCAACTTCTCACAATGGTCAATCTTGGGGAGGAAATCTGATTCAGGTCTACAAAATATTTTCTCTAGCAATCACATAAAGCAATTCTTTGGGATTTCATCCTTTTCAAGCCATTGACATCTCTTTCCTCCTTCCACTTTTCTTCTTTGCCTAGCACATGAGAATCGCCAGATTATCAACACAGAACACCTCAAGAGACCCTCCTCAGTCCATGGTAAATGAGTGTCTTGACTTTCAAGACCCTGCAGCTGTCCCTGTTGATCCTGCTTAGTCTAAGGCAAAGAGCTCCATGAAGCTCCTCTGCTCCCCTTTTTATACACTGACTTGAACTTTGGGACCACTGGGCCATAGGCTGAAGATATGTCTTTGTTCTTGGCAATGGGGGCATGGTGTGTAGACCAGGGTAGCTGCTGGCACACTGCTGATCTCAGTTTTGCATCCTGTGCCTGCGAGAACAGGGACTTGGCCCATTCTCCATCCTTTCTGAGATAATGTCATCTCAAAGCCATGCTTTGGCCACTGGTTCCCCTGCCATCTTTTTTTACAAATAAGGGTTTCAGGCTGTGATCTTCCACAATCAATCTTAGTTGCCACACAAACTGGGTCCTTTTCCTCCTCCCAAGAACAGTAACTTTTACCTGTAGCATTCAATTTGCATGCAGATGTCTGATCCCATAAATACAGGCTTTTCTTACATCTCTATTACTTTAACATTTGCTTTACAAGTGACAAGCAATGTCACTTTTGTAGTTGTGTAGGTTTTTGCACCCCAAAAATAGCAGTGCACTGATGTGCAATTACTATAATTAAGAAATACAGGGCAATTCAGTAGCAAAGAGAAAAAAAAGACAGAAAGAAAGAGAAGCTCCCTGCAACATAATTGGTCACTGCTATGAATCTTTACTCAGGGGACAGATAGCACGACCAGAGGTAATAGCTTACACACGTATTCTTGAGCTGTGCAATAGATGGAAAAGTGTCCCAGATGGATTGGGCAGGGGCTTAGTTCCGGGATTATGATGAGACAGTGGGTAATTATTGAGTGGCATTGCCTCAGCGCTGATTATATCTGCAAGCTTGTTCCTTTCCTTCAGAGGAAAGCATTGATAAAGATAAACCATGCTGCTCTATGTCCTTCATGTAGCACAAAACAACACATTTCAATCTAACAGGATCAGGTCTCCACTTTGATCACAATCTGTTACCTAGATGTCTTTGCAAATTAATCAGCCCTGCTTGTTTAGCTCCAGTCAGTTTGTACTGCTAAATTAATAAATGTACTAGGAGCAACAGAATACATAATTAAATTCTACAGTTTAATCTCCACATAATAATTTTGACCTTAGTCTGGGGCCTCTGTTATAGCCAGCAACACATTGAATAGACACAGACCTTGCAATGCAGCTTACACTAACAATCTACCTTGAACGATTACTCAGGGGCACCATAATCAAGAGCTACTAAAATCAGAGAAAGCAGAACGCACAATTAGGAAAACAAAATTGTAGCCACAGCTTCTAGCTATATAAAATAAAAGGGAGCTAATGCAGCATAGGCATACATCTGCCTCAAAAAATATAGAAAGTTCAGTTAACCAGGAACAGTAATTTTGTATTTCCAGTATCTGCATCAAATGCAACCCAGAAGAGCAGAGGGCAGCTAATGTTCTTCCCAGGAACATGTGCAAACTTTTGAGAGAAAAATGGGCCATGCCATGAAAAAGTTTTCTCTGCCGGCCTTGTCAAAGGCAACACCACTGAATTATTATAGCTGTTCAATATGTCTGTATGTAGTGGTCACCTTTCTCCCATATTATATGCAATTTACATTTAAATCTGTTATCTTCCCACTAGTAGATAAATGCCTTCCCCTGTGGAAATTCAGTGTCTTGTTGCAGGAACTGTGAAGGGCTTTGTTCCATGTATTTTATGCATCTGCATCAGCTGCAGATCACCCATAAAAGATCGAAGATGTCTAGTGTTGCAGTAATGGGAAGAGAGAGGTAACTGTTGAACACACTGCTCACAGAACTCGATGAGGAAGGGGTAGGGGGACTGCAGGGAGCTTTTACCTTTAACTTGCAGTCCGCAAAGGATGTATTCTAAGCAACTCGCAGAATAACGCCCAAAAAGGGACCCAGAGGCTAAATGTCAGTGTTTAGGGCTCTGCACCCCCACTGCACATTCATGGGCATCCATAAGCACTGACTGAGCAGATAAGAGGAAAACAAAAAGGTAGAGCCTCCTCTAGAGTTTCCATCCACCTTTGCCTTCCCTATAGACATGGCAGTTCATGGGTACATGTGCATCCTCACTACTGACAACCAGCATATCTAGACAGACATCCTGGACACTTGGTTCATCTGTGAACTCAGGACCTTTCTACAGGGTTTCTGACCTCCCCGAAAGTCTGTGTGTTGTTAATGTCCAAGGAGGTACAGATCTACAAAGATAATTTGGAACAGAAGTCCCACTTTGTTGCACAAATGCTGTTTTAGATCTTGGCTTTGTATTGCCATGCTTTGCTGTGAGTGTTGTTTACTTGTAACAGTGTTGGTTTAACTCCAGGCTCTTCAGGGCCGGAATAGTATCTTTCTGCCTTTGCCAAGTCTCTGCCACATAGCTCCCTGGACTCCAGCTAAGGGCTCCCATCACTGTTTTAGTAAAACAACAATAATGTATGTGTGATGAAGCTACTCTCTAACTCTCTCCCCACATGCTTTGTTCCAGAACACATGAAACATCTTCATGGTCACTAAACAGGAGACAGAGCAAGTAAGGTGGACTTACAAAGCTTACTGGTGATTTCAGTACTTAGCCTGACACACCTCCCAGGACACATGGTGAGAGCTAACAGCTTGCTGTAGGCAGTGTCTCTGAAGCTGTTTCTACAAAGGACTGTACAATGGCAACATATATAAAGTTACTGGGTGTCCTGAGAATCCTGATCTTGATTCTCATTTTACGGACATCACAGACAGCTAGAATTTCCTATATCCACACACCAAAACCTAGCTGATTATTTCCAAAGATATTAGCTACCATGAATCCCTTCTTTCCACTTGCATCTTTCTGAGGTTTCATGACTAAATAATCAAATGAGTCCCAGACAATGTCTCAATGTGTTGATGGGATCAGGTCAGGTGATAGATATTACTTCATTGACTTTTTGTTTTGAGCAGTAAGACTGCAACATGCAGCATAACTGCCTAGGAGATATGCACAGAGTAATAGTGAAACACTCTGGCTTAAGCTCCAAGATGAACTGCCAGTCCCCGTGCTTAACTTCACCCTTGCTTGCCTTGAGGAGAAAGCTCAGGGTCCCCAAGGCAAAGAGGAATTGCTGGCTGCCAAATGTTCAACATACTAGGCTCTGACATGAAAAAGCAGTGGTGAAGAATCAGAGAATGCTGTAGCTTGGTTCAAAACCAGCCTAATTCACCTGGAACAGTTTGTTTTCACTGGTTGTTTTGGGGCCAGCAGACTGAAGGCACCAATGATGGGATGCTACTGCAGCTGAGCCAGATCCTCGCTCAGTATATAATGGATCACCAGAACTTGTTCCTCTTGTACAGAGCCCTGTTTTAAATAATAAACTAAAATGCCCACTTTAAAAATCAACACATTTGAAGAAATAAAAGCAGAACAACAATGAAAATATTTGGCAGTAATTGTATTTATGCATTTCCTTTAAAATATTTAGATTAAAATCCAGCTAGCTGCCTTAATGCTTTGTGATTGGAGATAGTATCAGAAAATTAAAAAACAGTTTGGCAGCCAGCATTTAGTAGACCACATGAGCAGTAAAACGTACTGATGGAGCTTGGACTCTTTGTCTAAGACCTTGACTGTGGTAGCTGGCACTAGAAACCTCTAAAGAACTGAAGGTAAATTGTAATACCATTCACATATCTGTAAACAACTTCAGTATGATCAGTCCAAGTGAGAGTAATACACAGAGAATTCAAAATAATTTAACATTGGTGGTCAAACTCTCAAACTATATGCAATAATGGCATGGGACGGCACAGAATTACAGGTGGCAGTGCATGCTCCTCTTAGACTTGCGAGTTGTCTCCTCTCACCTCTGCTGTCAAAGTGCAAAGTCTCTGTGCACTCCCAGTAAAATGCCTGTGGGCAAAGACCATGCATTACAGGCACATATTTTGATTCACAATTTATGGTGCAAGCTTGTTTACCATTTACCTCATTGTCCTTCTCCAGTACTTACCAAGGTCTAGAGGTAACTCACTGCAGAATGGGGTAAATGGGTGAACTGGAAACTTGTTGAGTCAGATAAAGTTGTTTCTAAAAGGAGAAGTTCCCAGCCCATAACAATGTCTTGATCCGATGGGAACACAGCAGAGACACAGTAGCAAGTGTAGGGGGCAGAGTCTTGAAATGAATCATCTACAAAAGCAAAGGCATCACAATGCATGAGAGATGGCAACACAACCTGCTGAAAGGTAACTGAAAACCAGAGTAAACCACTATCACTAGGCACCTACTGCAAAGCTTGTCCCTGCCTGCATAGGACAGAGGGAACAATCCTCCAGCCCTGCAGTTGTTGAGAAGTGTTTGGATGGATGGATGGAGTTATGGCACAGCACAGTGAGACTCATGAGCAAACACAGGTGTCCAAAATGGAGATGTCTCTCTCTGAGCTATTCATCTGTAGCTCCTGTTAATAAATGGGCTGAGATAGGCACTTCTAGTATCTGATTCTTCTGATGTCTACCTTCATCACCTAAGCTTAGATGATTCATATGTCTCTGGGCTGAGCTGCCAAATGGCTCTGTGTCTAGATCCTGTTTTGCTTGCCTATCAGCTACACACTCCTCCTTGCGGCAACTCTCACAGACCACTGTCCCCAGGTACTGCATGCCAGGTAGATAACGGAGAAGGAGTCCATGACTGGAGAACCAAACTGGTCCTCTGCAGAGAGAACTATTCACAGCAAGGTTGTGTGGTGGCTCATGCCTTCAGCCTTGTCACACAGACTAACCTCCACACATCTCAAAACCTTCCCCCCTGCACGCAGTGTTTCTCCTATAACCATCAAGGCTGCATATTGGTATGATAAATGAGGCATAAAGTGGTATCATACTAAATTAACATGTTTTACAGCCTTTTATACTACAGAGAATTGTAGAGCACCCTACCATATCCAAGACTCAGGTCTTTTGGCAGGTGCTTGTATCATAATCAAGTACAGTACTTAATACACTGGTGTTATTTTTCATGTATGCTCCATGCAAAGTGATACAAACTACCTTCCTCTTTACACTGTGTACATGCAATATTTATTTTATTTATTAAACCAACATTATACGTTATGGAAGAGCAACCAGACATGCTTTGTTTTAAACATTTATAAAAATTACATTCTTATTACTATTTTATTAGTAATGTATTGTATTAGTTGTTTATATTAGCTATTGTTATTACTAATCAGTAGCAAGACACAATAAATTTAAATTTTAATACTTATTTAAAAAGGGAGAAGAAATGCAAAAACAGTGTTAGGAAGAAAATTCACCATTCTTAAAGAAGAATAAATGGACAGCCTTTCTATACTGAAAGGACAATTCAGACAATCAGCCCTGCTCACCATTTATATCAATTATAAATTTAAAGATCGACTGGAATATGGAAATCTCTGGAGGCCAGGGGTATTTAAAATATTATGCAGAATTGTCATGCACTGCTCTTAAAAAATAGACTCCAAACCTGTGCGTAATGTTGGAGCAGATAAGCATTTGCAGTCAGGTTGTTGATCCAAAGAGAGTAATTAAAGAAGGTGAGGTCTAAACTTGTCAAAGTCATTTTGCCCTACTTTCCTATTTATAGGTTTCAAAATGGAAAAAGCCTTCAAAAGGATTTGCATCCTAGCTTCCCTCTGTAAAATCCTTCTGCAAGAGATTTGAGAATTAGCTGCTGTGCCTGCAGTATATTAAAATCTTTGACAGACATCCACTTGGGGAATCCCTGGGAAAAAAAGAAACAACAAAAAAATAACCACCTCACTTTGCTTCAAAAGGTTCACAGTATCACTTGAAAGTGGAGAATAAATCGCCGCTTTTCATAATTGTTCCTAAGGTTTACCCATTCTGCAGGGTCCTTCAGTGGGAAGAGATGTGTGGCCAGGCTGGCGGCGCCGCACGTGGCCCTCCTGCACCCTGTCCACAGACGGGGAGAAGAGAGGAGAGTCACTTTTTTCAAATCTGAGCTGGCACCGAAGAGGTGCTGTGTGAAAGGTAAAGAGGAGTAGCTCTAAACACCTCTCACAGAAGCTTGCCTGAAAAGACAAGTCAAGAGAGATAGCTGGGGTTTGCTACTTTTAAAGAAAAAGAAAATTGTTTGGGTGAAATTTTCTCTAGTTTTCCCTGCACCAGTAATTTTTAACCTTCTTTAAACCCAGTAGAAATATGTTGATAGACATGTTTTACGTGAAAAAGAAAACAAGTTTTTAACCTTAAAAGCTGAAAAAACTCTGAATTTTTGTTATTCAGTATTTTTAACAAGCCCCAGAAAAATCCGTCTCGAAAAAATTTAAAACTGCAATCCTGATGGAAAAAAAGAAAGAAAAGAAATATACAACTTCAGTGCAAACTGTTCAACTGCTATATTCTCAGCTACAAAAAAATCCTTTGTATGGACACTTTAAACATCAATTTTTCCACTTACCACAGAAAAGAAAAAGTTTTCTTTGAGCAGTTGTCCACTAGACCAGACCCATGCTTTTTAAAATTGACAACTGAGCCCTACTTTGCCCTGTGACAGTGCAGTTAAATGCGACCTCTGGCTCAAAGTATGTCAGGCTTAGGTCCCATAGGCAAATGAAGAAACATTCAGTGAGTAGACAGGTATGTGCTGTCAGGGACACTACATTATCTGACAAGATAACTTTTCACTTCCACTTATCTTAGCTTCCTTGTGCTAAGCCATGAAAAGGCAGGGAGTTATCCAACTCCAGTATCATAGCTGTGTAAGCATATAAGATATAAAGGACAGCTAAAGCGATGACAATTAAAATATTTTGGGCAAGCCGAGAAAATTTCTGACTCATTTTCTAAACCATTGCGATTTTTTTAAAAACGAAGTCAGTGAATGGTTTTGTTTCTCTCTTACTCACTCACTCAAACTTCCAAGCCATCATTAAGAAGTTTAAATGTTTCTCATCACACGGATTAAAGGTGAGCTGACATGGGCATATATCATAAAAGAAATTGCTTCCTCTACCTTGGCACTTTACAATCCTGAGGGATGAGTAATGCATGAGGAAATGTGGTTTTTATGCCCACAATGGTCTTGCTGAAGGAAACCATGTGAAAAGCGTCACTTAGATCATTAAAAATGAGAAGTAGCAGAAACGGAGTCCAGAGACATTCAAAACTTGCCCAGGGGCAAGAAGATAGGCTGGATGCCTCCTTTCTGTTATACTATTTCTGATTTTGTGGACCAGATTTTTAGCTGTGCAAGTCCACCCACAGTCAAGAGTAAGCTGGTTTGCAACAGCTGAACATTTGGTCCACCGGCTTTACGGCGTTTTAAACTCCTCCTTTCAATTCTCCCATTTTTCCACTGCTATCACCCTTCCAAGAGAGCATCCATCCCACAACACCTTATCTACAAAGGGCTCTGCAGAAGATACGACCCTGCAGCTACTTGAATGTCCTGGGAGGAAAGGCTGGCTTACTTGCTTGCTACTGTCAAATTGTTTTAGTTATTTTTACTTCCTTAAATCATAGCCTAAATTATCTGAGAGTGAAGACCAATGCTTTAGAAAAGGAAAACCCACTCTCCACTGTGTATTGATATCTCTAACAGGAGATATCCTCACACCCAGTCTCTCCGTCTTCAGTTTTAAATGAGTCTTCAAATGACATCCTTATTTACTGCTTCTGCATTCGTCCCACCACCTCCTCCCCTGGTTAGCAGAGATGCAGAGTCACTGCCTTCACAAGCACGCCACATCCCTGAAATGTGGCCATTAAACACAACACTTTTTACCCCAAATATCACAGGTATCCTGACTCAGGAGCCAAAGGCTCTGCAAGATGATATAGTGACATATCAGTGGTAATTGTTCTGACAAGGACCCTCTGAGCAGTGTCATTGGAGGTGACAGTCACTGGCAGTCTCCAGCTTAGCAGCAAGGTCACCGGGGAAAGGCAGTTTCCACTAATGCTGTCAGGCAGTGGCCATGCACAGTGCAATTGTAGACACATCTTTCTGTCCATGAGCAGTTCCTGAGTGACCGCAATCCTAGGGGGCAAGAAATGGCAAGACAAATGACAGAGAAAGCCCAACACTTAAAAATGCCTATACTTTTCCTCTTCAAATGAAAAAAAAAAAAAAAAAAAAAAAGGAAAATCGCACAAAGGAAGGAGAAAGTGTTTGTTTAATTTCTACAAAGTATCTCTGCTAAAGAACTGGCAAATCCATTGGCTTGGAGGACCTCTATCAGAGCAAGTGAGTCTAGGATGGAGACCTCCCTCCACTTCCATAGCTTGCCTTTGTCCCCCAGGAGCAAGGATCACCACTCCTGACCCTCATAGGTGAATAGCTGAGGAAAATGGCCTGTTCTCTGCTCAGGTAACTCAGCACAACTCCATTACAGGTGGCAGAGTTTTTTACTTCTCTGCACACCCAGGAATGTGGAGTCTGCCTGCTATTGCAACTGGCTGTATGGGTGCCAGTGTCAAAGAGACATTCATTTGGAAAGAGGACATTCTGCAAACTGATATGCAAATAAAAGCCATCAGCAAGGAGATGCAGCAGACAGGCATGGGGGCTCACACACATTGTGCTCTCAGTAAGGTCAGCATTTTACTGACCCAGCCCTCCCTGGAGGTACCACTTGCCCAACAGGTGATGTTTGACTCAGTGGTCATGAGGTGACAATGTGCTAGAAATAGGAAATTCATATCATTTGTATTCCTTTTCCTCTGCTATTCTAAGGGTTGAAAGGGCCACCATTTTAAATTTAATTTACAGGGTATACTGTCTATCTGTTGGAAACACGAGGAAGCAGACCTTGTCCTAGTATTTATCAGACACATGCCGCCCATCTGCTTGAGCTGGGTCGAGGAGGATTTGCTGTTAATCCTTCAGACCCATCTGCAGGGGGTTCAAAATGCTGACCAGAAAGCTAGACAAGATGAGGTTTATTTAATTAAAAAAACTGCTCCGGAGGTTACTGGAAATCACTCTGAAGAAGAAATAGCTTTTGATCATGTCACTTCTAGGGAAGGCGGGGAGGGGAAGGGGGATGGGGGAGGCAGAGTTTTGCATCAAAATGAGACTGTGACCATCAGTAAATAAATAAAACTATAGAACTGCACCAAATAAACCTGTTCCCATGAGGGAACATTTCTATCTACCTGTTACATCAAATACAGAAAAACCTAAGCCCCCACTCCAGCTTGGATGTTTCGCCACCACATTGCAGGGCTTGGCCTCTAATCTGGGCCAAGTATGAAAGGCAGAAATTGGGTTACTCGCGCACGCACACACACGCACACACAAACACACACGCTAATCTGCAGGTTTGTTTGCACGGATCTGAAAAGGAGGCAGACACAAGCTAGAAAACAACTCCGAAATTGCAGCAGGTTAGCACTTTAAAACCTGGCATTTATGTTTGCCTGCTCTTTGGAAGAAACACAAGTTTCTGGGGAAGACGGCTAACCTGAGCTTTATTACTCTAATGTTTAATTGCAGCTTTTCATAATCAGGGCTACCACCATCTAAGATCCATTTATGTGGAAGTGAGAAACAATAAAATCCCATCTACATTTGCTCTGCTGAAAATGGACATCTGTTAGTAACGATATTATTTCTAATGAAATATTATGTACACAACTGGTTTAATGCAGTGCTGCCGTTTGGGAGAAGTGGCTTTTCGTGGGAATAATCCTTGTTCTTCCAGCTCCTGATTGTTATTTTATGGCAATATAATGCATGACAATTTTCAAAGTAACTCATAAAGACAATTTGCCCCTACCTCTCCCAGGGCTCTTTGAAATGCTGTGCCTGTTCCTAATCAGATTCCTGTACTGGGGGTGACACAATCATCTTCTTTTTCTTTTCCCTTTTTTTAAGCTTTTTTTAGAAAAAGCAAAAGCAGAGGCAGGACTGAGCACCAGGGTGAACAACAGGCAGCAAATAGCAATATTCCTGACAATAAGCTGTGAAACACAGAGTCTGGCATTGCTGGTCCCACACCCAGCACACCAGTGAAATACAGCTCCATCTAGGGACAAGGTACATCCATCCTGCAGAAAAGATGGATTTTGGAAACCATAACCAGGAACAATGGGGAGATCTTACTCTCCTGCAGAGTGGCAAGTAAAGATTCATGCTGCTTGGGATCAGATAGCAAGCCTTCTGTTTTGTGGCTGAAGATAACCTCTGAGCAAAGTAACTTTATCTACAGCAAATTATTTCTTAGCTTCCCATTGCAGGATTTGCTTCACCTTAGTCTGAAGCAAGTAGTGCTGGCTACTATCAGATAGAGGGCTAGAAGGATGTCTGCTTTGATTTAATAGAGAAGTTCCCACGGAAAGTGCTTGGGCAAAGTAAGAAAATCTCATCCAAAGATTGTGGAGAGAGAAATTCACTGAACTTCTTTTACGATGACCAGGTTAACCAACTATGCAGAGATTTGACCATATAGATATAAGGTCTTTGGTGTTTAGTAGGCCACTAAAATAGATGTTCTCTCTTCTGGATGTACAGCTTCAAGTTATCTGTGAGTCTTTTGTTCCCCTGAGCCTCCCAATCCACATCTTTTTACTTTTTACTGAGTAAACTGGGCATTTCCCGTAGTCGTTTCTTCTCAGTCATGTAAATGTAACATTAACCCTTCCTAACTGTCCATCTCGTGTGCTCACAGCCCAAGGCTGTGTGAGGGATCTGACATCCAGCCCTGCCTGTCCTTGCTGCACCAGCAGAAGACATCACTGCTGCCTTAATTCATCTTAACATTTTTACTGGCAGTTACTTCACCCATCGCAGCGTTGATAGAAAGAAATATGCACCTCTACTTGCCAGGGCAAAGCCGAGCAAGCTTTGGATTTAAGGTACTGCTGAATTTGTATTTCTAAGATGCTGGACTGAAAGCCAAAGCCTCTCAGGGTGACAGCATGTTTCCGTCTGCCTTCTCCATCAGAGGGAGCGTGAGTGCAAGCACCTCAAGCTGCAGCATAGTCCACCAGATCCCCTTTCACGGGTTTCAAATCTCTGTGAGGCCTGGACGTCACAAGGCAAAACATCTATTTCAGACACCTCACAGGACTTAAAGGGAATTCTTAACAGAAGTATTTAAAAGGTAGCAAAGCCCAATTTCCCAGTACAGATACTTTAACTGCACACAGATCCTGTATTTACACATGCAGAGTGGAATTTGCACATGCAATTAAGTTGATTGACATTTTCTCACTGTGTAGATACATTCATCAGCAAACATTTGTGCAAGCAATCAAGTGAACTGTATTTTTAAATGCCCACCCTAGCATGCAGAAGGAAACGTCCCAGCCAGGCAAGGAAACAGCAACTTAGATGAATTCATCTGAGCACTTGTCAACAAATGTAATGAACAGGAAACCAGAGAAGCAAATGACAAAAGCCATTGGTTCTGAGAAAAGTGCCTAAGAGATGGTGTTAAAAGTGTCTCAGGAACAAGCAAAGATCACCTGGTATGTCATTTTTGTCATAATTACTTGGCAAAGAAAACAGCGAAGTCAAAATCACAGTGGTGCACCACAGCCCTCCTGTTAACAGAGCGAGGCTATCGATCCCATCACTCATTTATTTAGGAGATAGAATTTTAAACAGGAATGAGAACAGAGTTACCATCAAATCAGCTGTCAGCTGGATGTCACCCTAGGCAATTAGCATGCTCCTAATGTGCTACAAATTTTAAGCCCAAATTATGTTCTCAGATGCCTGTGTTCAGCTCATACTGACTTTGCAGAACACACAGTTTAGAGCACAGTAACAACAGAAGATCTGCAGGTAGATATTGCAGAGGCTTTAGACAAACAGCCTTACCTGGGAGAAAAGGAATGGGAGAGGAGATCTACCATGGACACTGCTAACAGAGCAGAAAGTGTGAAAAACCCTGCCAGACTAAGCAAGAAAGCCTGCAAATGTGCTGTCTTCTCCCCAATGCAGCACTGGAAATGGACTGTAAATACATTTGTAAGCACTACAGGTAGTTAGGTATTAGTATTCTGGGGCTGATCCTTGGCAGGTATAAGTCATCCAAATTCCACTGATTTTCTTGGTTCATACCAGCTGTGCCTCCATCTCTGTGTTATTATTAAAGACAATAAATCTCTTATTTGGGCCAAATTTAGTCCTAGCTATGTCACTGTGACTGGATTAGCTCCACTGAAACTAACAGGGAAAAGTCTGAGCTCCCGTGTGGGAAATGAGAACAGAATGTGGCTGCAGCATTTGTTAAAGTAGAAAAGAAGCACCTTCACAGACACACACATACATACGTGAACAGTTTGTTGCATGTTGGATTGATTGAACATTTTTTCCTTAGAAAAAAGAGGAAACAAACTACTTTCCTTTCAGAAAATGAGATTTCACACAACCCAGTATTTTCCACACAGGGAAAAAATGTTTCCTAAGATGTTCCAGTCAGAAAACTGATGGTTTTTCTTTCGTTCTACATCTGCCTGAGCCAGCACACTGCATGCTGGAAGAATCGTGATTCCCACAAGTAACTCAACTGCTGGAAAAAATAAGGGCACATTATGGTAGGTACAGTTTAGCCAGTGGTGGGCTTCCCTGGGATCACAGGAAACATAGAGCTACAGCTCCTGTAAGCAAGAGGCTGTTAAGGCAGAAGCAAATGATGACCCGATTCAAACAAAAATATTTCATTTTAGCTCAAAATGTCAGCATGAAACACTCTGACATTTGCAAATCAGTTCTTTTTAGGAACTATGTGTTCCAATTTGAGATGAAAACAAATATAAAAATACCAGAATTTCCCATGGGACAGAAATTCTATTTTTCAATGAACAGTAGGAGCTATCTCTATTGAGAGGTCACTTTACTACTACAAAGCCACTGTTTTTTATGGCTACGTCTAAAAAATAAAAGACGGTCAAGGGACCAAACACTCGTCTCACAACTAGATGGCCAACTGTCTTCCACAGTCCACATGGAGATCCCACAATCTTCCTGATCCACTGTACCCTCATGTTGTGATTTTTTTCTTAATACCTAACTGGAATTTTCCGTGATGCAATCTGTGGCTGTTGCCTCTTGTCCTTTTGCAGTGTGCCTCCAAGAACAGTCTAGCTCTGTCTCCTCTATGACCATTAATTCACTGAAGCCAGCTTGTAGATCCCCTCTGAGCTTTCCCTTCCTCTGAACAAACCCAGGACTCTCAGGCTCTCTGGGCACATCCTGTACTGCAGGCTCCCAATCACCTTGGTGGCCCCTGCTGTTGGTCAGTGTCTTGTATCAAGGAGCCCCAAACTGTACACAGCTCTGCATATTTAATCAGTGAGTAGCACAGGTGACAAGGGGTCTGATGTTTGAACTTGATCCTTGTACTTCCTTTCCTTAGCAGCACAGTCTGCCTGATGGTTTCAATGGCATTTTCTAACTTTCACTTAGAGTGAAAAGACTCCTGGCTACTGTAAACCAGCTCAACTCTGTGGGCTTCAAAATGGAGCCAGGCTGATTTATACGTGGTCTGGATGAGTCTGACTGACTCCTGGACAACTCTGTTACCATTCTCGTTCAAACAGATGAAGCCATGATTACAAATCACCTTCCTGCCTATTTCAAATAACTAAATATCCAATGACACAACAAATGTTCCTATGGAGAACAAGCCAGTTATGGAATTCATAAATGGACAATAGCATGTGGAGCTGTAGATTGTGTGTGTTTGGCGAGGGGGGGCGGCAGATCCCAGTGTATGAGCAGAGAGAAATGGAAAAGTAAACATTCAAGAAGAGCAATATGTAATTCTTTGCACCAAAGCACACGGTAGTCATGCTACAAAGCTGACTGCAAGGAAAATGCTGAATGTATTTTCAAGCAGCTTTTCATCATCTTTTAATGCAAAGTAAGAGCTGGAAACAAAAGAGGGAAGCCAGCTCTCTGCACACCTCCAGCCCGTGGTCTGTGGAGAAACAGTGACATCAGGAAAAACAATCTCAAACCACAAGCCACCAGAAAGTGCTCCACATATCCAAGGTGAATAACCACCACTACAGGTGACTGCCTTCTTTTGAGACCCTGATCATGAATCTGGGCATCAACTGCTTTTCCCCATCACACAAACCATCCCTCACAAAACAGATACCCTGCACAGGGATACCTGCTCTTTTGGTTGCCATTAACACTGTGTTTTCATGGGATGCTCCACCTTTCTTGCCAGAGGATGAGCTCCCCAGTATCTCTGGTAGTCCCATGTTTTCTGTGCCTTGTTACCAGGGGGTTACATCTGGACAAGGGAGGGCTTTGCTTCCCAGATACCCGTGGAAAGGCTTTCCCCCATCTAGCTTTGGAAGAGACCCTAAAATCCCCAGAACATGAAGCTCTTTCCCAGTTATTCATCCTATAGTCTCATCTTCTGTTCTCTCCTCTGTTCCAAAATATTTAGCCTTTACGTTTCAGCCACACAAACTAGACACCATTAACTAAACCTAGGCTTCTACATTATCACAGCAATTACACACCTCCTGTCTCCAACTTCTTTAAATAGAGCTGATTAATATTCAGACTTTGCAATCCCTTGATTAAACAAGACACCCACAAGGAAGACACTACTAGAGACTAGTTGCCAAACTGGAAACTCCCTGTCAAAAATTATAAAAGAAAAAGGAAAAAACCCCAGCTCTTTCATCTGCTTCCTATGAAGTCTCAGCTGTGTCTGTGTCACTGTGCAGAAGGCAATAAGAGACGATGTCGACAGATGGGGAGCTGAGGACACAATTCACCCAGCCTTCAAGAAAGCTTACAGTCCCGTACTATACATTAATCCACAAGGTCAGTAATGGGGAGGGGGGGAGACACTAACCGTGTAAGTAGATAAAGAATTAAGATGGAGGTAGCAGACAAAGCGGGCATGTCTGCAGCGTTTAGTGTGGATGGGGGAATCTGGTGGAATGTCACAGGGGGCATTTCAGCTATGGAGCCCTTTGCCAAAGGCATGACCAAAGGGGAAGAAAAAAGCAGAAGGAAAGAAAAGGTGCAGGAGACACTCATTCAAGTGACAGTCAGTGCTGAACAGGGAGTAAATTAATCCAGGATGACACTGACAGACTAGGATTAAGTAGCTCACCCATGTCATTAGGTTGCATGCACATATAGATGAGCTAACAAAGATAGGGACAATGCTTACCCCAAATAATTGAGGACACAAGTAAAAAAGGGTCAGAGGAAGGTTATAAAAATAGTAGATTAGGAAGCTTCTAGAGAAGGCTTTCAGTCAGCCCTTTCCTCACTCCTTTGCTAAAATATCTGTTTCTCTTCTGATTGCCTCTCCTGTCACCTACCTGACTTCCCTTTCTTTCTAGATCCTCTCCTTCTCCTCCAGCCTGTCCAAAACACCAATTCCTTTCCTTGATTTATCACACATGTTGTCTTGCTCTCCAATCACTACATTGCCTCCCAGCCCTCCATGCAATCCTACCAAGCTCCATTTCTTTCATAGAAGCCATCACTATGGTTCAGCTGATGAGGGGTAACTTGCTAAGAAATGTTAACTCAATCAATTGACATCATGGGTCCAGAGCAGATACAACCAATGCACACCACTTTTTAAAACAGTTAAGACTTTTAGGATAGTCACTGAGCTGAGACTCCTAAATAGTGGTCTCTGCTTCTCTCTTGCCTGCATCACAGACTTTCTGTGTGACCAGATGCATCACCTCAATTCTGTAGTTTAATTCCTTCTGCCCTTTGCCAAGCCTCCTCACTCCTTCACCCGAAATCTGCCCAGGGAGTTCCTCTTGCTTTGGCGGCGTGAAGCAGAGACAGGACAGCCTCTCAGGTGTGGTTTCAGGACCGGTTTAAGCCAATCTACAACAGCACGGCTGCCAATAAAGGATGGGGCTGCATTTTTCCTCTTCTTCCTTCATATTGTGTGATACGCTCAAATTTTAATTATTTCTAGGATTGAGGTACAACTCACTGCAGAGCTACAAGAACTCTGGAGTGGGCACGAGGAAGGAGATGGACATGCATATTTGGAGATGGAGGCAGCAAGTGGCTTCAGACTCCACCTCTGAGCTCTCCTGGAGTATGGATAGTACTGACAGTAAGAGAGCAGGGCCTTGCATATAGTGCTGCTCTGTCCATAGCCTTGCCTGACACTGTACTTCGAGTTTCTTACAGTGCTTGCCTGTTCAGGGTCCTCAGTGCTCTCTGCCAGCAAACTTTCACTCTCCCACACTAGAATAATGAAAGCTGAAGACTGGTAATATTCATATCAATGTGAAAGTGTGTTAAATCATGTTCGGTAAATTAAAAAATGATCAATCTCACTCAGAGCTGGCAATGAGATAAGACTTAACTATGTATCACCCAAGCGGGAAAAAGAAAAGCGGTCTTTACCCTCTAAGGCCCCTGTTAATGGCATCTGTGCCCACAGCAGGGACATGCATCAAAGACGGGTGACTATCCTTTTGTTTCAGTTTTCCTTCCTCAAGACTGTTGCAATTAGCATTTCTTAATGCAGCTCAGCTGAAACCACCACTAATACAATCCAAAGTTGCTAACTACAATGTCATTGTGCACCATAACGAATGTTTGCTTAAAGATCAATAGGTGAGGCCGGTGTTAATTGTTAAATTAAACATAAACATTGTCAAAACACATCCATCATTATTCTTTCACCTGATGACATGAACCTGGAGATCCTTTGGTGACCTTATATTCAGGCTCTGTGACCTTCAGGTGCTTTGCATCAGATTATCTTTACCTTATGCAAATTTAGTGTTTTAATTGATCATTTTAGAATACAGCAGATTGCAGAACTCATGCAGTCTCAGGAGGGATTTCTCTAAGAAACAATCTCTGAGGGGGTAAAAACATCTACAGGGTATTTAGGAACATTTGTAGGGTACAGAGAAACTTGGAGTTAAATATGTTACTCTTTGGCTGCAATCTTTCATGATAACATGCACTTCTAACCTACTTAGATTATCTGCTGGACTCACCAGAGTCATGAAAGTGTTGCAGAATAGAGTATTTCAGGTGACAATTTTCAGATGCTTTGCTGACTGGTGGGGTTCAGTTCCTACTATCTAGTCACAGGAAGAGTCACAGTTCTGAGGATGGGCACCATGGATGATGCAGGAAGCCTCTACTGGTGAACATAAAAAATACTGGGCTCCTGCACAGCACAAGCACCATTGCTCTCAGTGACTAAGTATGTAGTTACATTGCTTGTAGCAGTGAACAGGAACCGATTCCTGCCCTGTTCCACCTTCCTAATGTGCTGCTACTGGCAGGTAATTAGAGCTTGCCAGAGGCTGCAGAGAGCCTAAAATAATTACTCCAACATGCATTATCTGTCACATGCATCTTAAGATGTTAAATTCACTGTAGAATTTGAAAGGCTGTACTAAGTCATCGAGTCTGGTTCTTTACACCACAGGGAACAAAACTGCATAGGTTTCATCGGTTTATCAAACACCATCTAAAAACTATTGAATTTTTTTTGTCCCGATCACACTGGTGGGGTCTGTCGCAGAGCCCCTTTCCTCTGTCAGTTAAAAGCTTCCCTCTAACTTCCAGCCTTGATTTATTCAGAGCCCGTTCCTGCCTATTTGTTCTTGTGCCAGCATTTCAGCTTATATAGCTCTTATCCCTCCCTAGTGTTTACCCCTCCCACCCCAACGCATTTCTGGAGAGCAGGCCTATCTCTTCCCAGCCTTCATGTTATTAGGCTGAACAAGCCCTGTTCTTTCAGCCTTCTTTCATAAAATAAGTTCTCCATTTCCCTAGTCACCCCAGTAACCCTGCCAGCCTGAATCTTAAACATGGGTAACCACAACTGTCCCACTCAGTTTTTCCTTTGTGTCTTCTGCAACAATATTAACATTGCGGTAGTTCTGCAATAAAATGGATATATTCTGGGATTGTGGTTGTTCTGTTCACAGCCAGGCTGCACAGTGGCCCATCTTCATTCCCTAAGCATTTAACACAGTCTTTCGCTATGTCTGTCTTTCAAGCTGAAGAGTCCATGGTTTAAGGTAGCAACTTCTATTATTGGTCCCAATGTGCATTGACTTTGTACTTCACAACACCCAAATTCTGTAAGTTGATCTGAATCAACGATGCTCCCAGATTTTCTATCAGCAGTGTGTTTCATTAGCTAAAGCAACTCCATAACCACTTTCCAGTTCCTCATTTCTTCTTCCCAAGTCACCTTCCATCCTTGCCCCTTTGACCACTCTTTGCCCCATGACAGAACACTGGTTTTAATCCTCACCTTCTCCATTGTCATCACAAATTCCCTGTAGAGCACAATATATTCAATTCTTCAGAGGAACCCAGCTAGACCGGAGCATCACACTGTTCTTGACTTCTGCTCAGTGAAAGCTCTCCAAGGAGGCCAGCACAATCTCTCTCTCACAAACCCATCTTGCATTTATCCCATTTTTCATGTGCCTTCATGTGTTCAGTTATTTAAAAAGCTGCTCTAAAGCATTGCATAGCATTGAGGTACAGCCAGGAGTTTCCCTAATCACTTTCCAACAGCTGCTCCATCCTTTATTACAGGTACCGTGTTTGCTACTTTCCAGTCAAATGCTCAGGGCAGAGTACTCAGGCTTTGAACAGTTTATTGAGAATCTTTGCTACGGGGATGGTGATTTCATGTGTCAGTTCCTTCTCTCTCGTAGGGCTGATCTGATCCTTACAGACTTGAACACACGAAGTGCTTGGAGTTCTGTATATTACACATGACCCTCTCCAGTTCTATTCACTCATTCCCATTAGCCATCTTCATTCCTAGGGAAAGCCAAGGTAGTGTCCCTTCAATATCTGGATGACACGTACTAATCCCTAACCCATGCTTATTGAGTGGTAGACCCATTCATTCTTCTTCTCTTCATTTATATGGCTAGTGAGCCTTTTATTGTTTCTTTTCCTTACTGTACAAGATCCTCTCAGTTTCATACCCTAACTTTAGACCTTCACCTCCTAACCTTCAAGACATGGCTTCTTTACCTGATCTACCCCTTCTTTCATTACTAGCACATTCCATTTCACTCCATATACCCTTTTCAAGGCTATTATTTATCTGCTCAGGTCTAAATCCCTTCCCGACAGGTTTTTCTCACTGGTGAACAATGCAAATTCCAGGTAATATCTACACATTCTTTTAAAGAAATCCCCAGCATTTCACATATCCAAACCCTTGAGTTATCCTGCCCTACTAATTTCACCTGGTTTAGACACCAGCATGAGTTACTGCTGTCCATAAAAATGTACAGTTTGCGGACCCCCTCTTTGCCTTTCTTACAGGAGGGCTGAAACCATTAATGGCATTAACATTTGTTAGCAAGCTACTCAGTTAAGGGCAAGATGAATCCTGAATGGTTGTACAAGCAAGCTGTCTTCCCAGCTCTAGGCAGCTTTGCAGTAACAGGAAACATGTGAAGCTTTGTTTGTCTGGGCTCTGATATACAGCCTGCTGCTTTTTATAGTCTCTGGTTGAAGCCTAGACAACACCCCAAGCACCAGTTAAGATTTTGAAGCCAGGTTAAGAGGTAACAACTCTTCTGCACCATGATCGTCCCATAGATCAAATTGTCTGCCTGTATGATTGAGGCTACACATGTGTCTCTTCAAGTCTGCACTGGCACGACTGAACTGTTATCGGTGTTACACAGAAATAAGTTGCCTTCTGATGGGATTCTTGAGTGGAGCACTGCGTAAACGCTGCAGTTTTAATTTGCTGGAAGGAAGAATACCACTTTGATATTCACCCTCACTTCTGTCAAACAAGATATGTGCTCTGATCTGCCATGACTGCAATTTCATAACTTCAGAAATACACAGCCACACAGCAGCGAGGACGTGTTTTTGCTAAAGTCAACAAACCCAACATGATACTGTTTTAGGCTTCCTGTTATTTTTCACTGTGTTGTTCAGGCTGTTTGGTCCTCTCCTAATAAACACATTTATTCATGTTACACAGATTTGAGATTTGATAATTATGTAAAAGCATGCAAGTCTCAAGCGTAGCAGGATCCACAATAAAACGGTAACAACAAACACTGAAATTTCATCCAGATAAGAAGGACATGCAGAGCTAGAATTAGGAGGGCTGCTAAAAAATTAAAACAGCCCCCTTACCTCCTCTTCTTTCTGAAAAACCTGTTGAAATAACAACAAAGCAAGAGACAGAGGGAGATAGAAATCTCCAGAATTCAATTTCTCCACACCATTAATTAAGGCAGTTAGAAGAATCAAGCGCTTTGGACAGATTTTGCCCGGATTCAAGAAAGCGCTTTAACATGGGTTTAAGTTTACCCTCTGTTTGGAAAGTACTTAAGTATAGGCTTAACTTCGAGCAGACGTTTAAGTCCCCTTGACTTAAACATGTGCTCAAGTGCTACCTACAAAGGAAGCATTTTCCTGAAGCAGGAGAGTATCTTGGCTTAGGCACTGGATTAGCTGTCAAGAGACAGGGATTTGCTCCTGGCTCTACCCCTGGCCAATGACAGGGTGAGCCCAGGCAAATAACATCCCTTTTCTGTGCTTCAGTTTCACCACCTGTAAAATGGAGCTAACTGCACTGCCCTTTGCAAAATGCTCCAACCTTGATGCATGAAAAGCATTATATTTAAGAAGTACACATTCATAGCATTATACTCAGGACTTTCTTGCACCGGCCTTTCAAAGAACTGATGCTAGCAACTGCTGGACAATGAGGGATCTCAGCTGCAATTCCTTCTCATCCTTCCCTATTAATTCAGAATAAGGGCTGACTGTATTGGCCGATTTCCACTTTTTATATATCTCTTAGAAACACCTACCATTTTTTTTTTATGTTAGCATAAAAAATTCCATTGAAGTTAATGTGTTATTAAGTTGTTGGATGCATTTTACACCTTCATATGTGAAGTGAGTTTGGATTTTCATTAGTTAGAGCTAACACCAATTTTCAATAAAATATTAACCAAACACACAGAGAAATAGTTCATGTGGATCTATCCACTACTTCAATAAAATTAATAGACTTAGATATTTACTCTTGCCCCAGCAGTAATATTTTCCCACATTACATTTCAAACAATGAAATGACACTAAATTCATTTAAAACAAATTTATATTATTGTTATTTTAAACAATACTTAATTCAATTTCAGTGTTTGGCATGCAAAGTTTGAAAATATCAATATTATTGTTTAATGTAAAAAAATAATAATAATTCAGCTACAAATTATTAGCATATGCAAGCTTCCCAAATGACTTCCAGTGCTGATATTTACATTAAACTGAAAATGAGCAAAACCAGCCAGATGTAACTGTGCCGTTCAGAGAATGGGGCTGCTCAGATTTAAAAGAAAGAAAAGGGCATTCAGCCCCAGTTTCAGTCCTCTTACCTGCACTTGGTGGGAGGTCATCCAGAGGAGTGTCACCACAGGTTTGCTGTGGCTGAACTGAAAACAGAAGGACATGAAGATGAAGAGAGTTGGGGAGAGAACCCACACGTTGCTCGCTGTGGAGCTTTTTGGGCTATGTTTGTCACCAGCAAACCACTAAATATGTGCCTAATAGCACCATTTCCCTCACAGATGGGGAAACTGAGGCACCGCGGCTCTTCTTACCATGGAGGCCACTGGAGATATGGGTGGGTGCAGGACACAAGCCCCCGCCATTGCAGCCCATCCTCCCAGCCACAGCTCAGCCCTCACCTCCTTGTCTCCCCCACCGGCAGCATGGCTCCTCGCACAGCAGGGTCTGACCCCGGTGAGGAAAGGCCCCGGCCGGGTCCTCCAACAGGCAGCCGTGATGAGGCCTCCCCTCAGGGCCAGGGGGAGGCGGCAGCCATTTTGTCTGTGCTACTCCCTGCTGCGGCTTCCTGTCATGGCGGGCCCTGAGGGGATGGCACCTGGAGGGCAGCAGTATTATTACTTAATAGTATATATTATATACTATAATATAATAGCCTACATTGTTATACATCTAATATATTATTGTAACATTTAGATTAGCACATATGCTGCAGGGAGATTATATGTCAGGTTCCAGCTCAGCACCGAGCGGGGCTGGCAGAGCACAGGCCATAGTGGGCAAAGGCTTCAGAGGCACGGCTCTACCCAGCTGTTTCCTTAAAGGAAATCAGATGCCTTGTACTAACTTGGCCTCCCCATGGTCTTGTTGGGAAAAAAGGCTGTTTTAATCTTTTGGGCCAGATATTTCATCTGAGGAAGGGGATTTTGAGTCAGAGGAGGCTAAAATAAGACGTGGGCTTGTTTGAGCTGCCTGGAGGCTGCTGGAGGATGAGAGCATTTGCAGAAACATGGGGCTGATTTCTAGTGCTTTCACCCCACAGATGACCGGTTGGGTTAGCCGGCCAGCGTCACCCCTTAACCTGAGCCACGCGCTGGCTGTCCCATGGCCAAGAGCAATCTGTGGGATCAAACCCTTCTGCACATGAGATTTAAGACAACTCACGGGGAAGCAGTGTCAGCGCTGTGCAGGTAAATCCCACTTTGGGCAAACTGCATTTGAAACGACAAACATTTCAAAGCCTGTAAACCATGTGGAAAGTTAAGGTAAATAACATGCTCACAACATGTCCCTGAACACTCCACCAACAGGAAGGAGATCCTCCACCACTTGGAAACAAGCTGCTCCCTGAAAATTGCCAGCACGGCTCTGGCCAGGCTTTCCTGCTAATGACCACACATCAGTGGAGCCTGGGGATGCCCGCAGCAAACCAGTGACTCAAGGCAACCTTTGAGGAAATCACAAAGTATATTTAGATTTGATCTTTACCTGCTAACATGGTCTTTTAAAGCCCTTTTAACAAAGAAGCACTTTACCATTTGAGGATGCCTTCCCCATGTTCAGCACTCAGAGGAGCTCTGATTCAGAATAAAACAAGTGGCTAGAAGAGTGTGTGGGTAATTATATGTTTGGTAAATCTGTGTTTTAAAACAATGCTGCTTGTCTCCTCCCTTTGCAGAGTGCCAGTTCACTGGAGTGTTTCCCATGGATTGGCAATTAGATGTAATTAGGTCTTGTGATTTCCACATTTGTCTTCATGTCACAAAGTTTACTACTAAAAAAGCTCATTTTGATGGTAGGCGTTTTCTAATTGCTTACAGCCTGCAGCAGTAATAGAAACCATTGGCAGCCACCCCACCTGAGTTTACTGTTGGATCAAGGCATTACTCCCTGCTCAACTTTTCAGGAGGACTTTGCAGCTTCAGAAGTCAGCCAGCACTTTCTCTGGGTCAGCTGCATTGAAGTCAAGGACAGGGGATTTACACCTGCCTGCTGGCTGGTTAGAGCCCAAGTTTAATAGCTGTTAAAAGTTAAGAGAGGAGGAATTGAGCTCTTTTTCTTTTTTCCAGAAAAACATATCAGTATTAAAGTGCTAGTTTACAAACCTTTTGGAATTCAGGTCTGTGACTGACATTACCTCAGTCCCACGCAAGGTGTTTTTGTGCAGTTTGTAGAAGGGACCAGTCTACTGTGCATTTCTAAGCTGGATAGGACAAGAAGCTGTAGAATTAAGATGCAAAGAAAAATATTAATTAGGCAGTAGGAAAAATCTCAGCAGAGTGAGAATTGTGAAGCGGTGAACTAGGCTGGTGGTGGTACAGTTTCTTCTGAAGTGGAGATCTTTAAGAACAGGTTAGGGAAATAGCTAGGAGGAGTGATTGTGGTTTTGTTGGGTACTGGGAATGGGAGATGGACTAAATAGCTTCCTAAAAGCCTTTTGAGCCTTATTCGTTGGTTTTATGAGTAGCACAAGTCTTTCTGAGTCTGCCATTGTACGTACCGTCTCACTGTGTGTGCATTTGTCACATAAGTCATATGGGCACCAGTCCCCTCTCCTGGCTGGGTCTTCTAAGCTCTTAAATGCATTCCCCTGAAGAGTGCATAGCAGAAGGGCGTATTTGACAAGCACAATTGGAGATAAGCAGCCCTGAGGAGTTTTAGGACATTGAAGAAAGAAAATAATCTTCTGGTTTCTTCTTTGCACAAAAAAGATTTAAAATAACTCCATCCCCTCTGGACTGCAGAAAGAGACACTCTAAACCAGATAATCTCCAGCTCTTAGAGAGAACATTTTCTCTGTTGATCTCAAAGATCTGTGCTAAGGAGGTCAGCAGTGCGATCCTGTTTTGCTGATGCACACAGGTGTGCAGATCTGAGTTGCGGCCACACTGCCAGGTAAGCAGGGAGCTGCTTTTTCTGCTCAGAGGCAGATCCAGGCTGTGCTCACCCCTTCTTGCAGATGGAGAGCACAACACCTCCAGCCTGTGCATCTGTGTGGGCAGAGCAGCTGGGCCCCAGCAGAGCTAAGCTTGCCATGTCTAAGTCCATCAGCAGACACCATAAGACCAGCTCTTTCTTAGCACACTGCAGATGCTTTGTGCCTCATTGACTGCTTGGCAACACGGAGAAGAGGTGTGCGTAGGTCACAAAATACAGTGATTAGTCTCATTCCTCTTCCTTACCATGCTGTGTAGATGTATTACTAGCAACTGGGTTATGTTCACCCCACAGGTCATAGGGTGGAGTAGAAGTAGAGCTAAAGGCACCATCCGGTTGTCCCGATGCTTTCCAGGCTTGTGTCTTTGCCTGGAGCAAGCACACTTATGGATGACGCATGTGGTTGTGCACATTCCACCTGCAGAGATTGCAGCTCTTTGTCTAGTAAATGCTGCTGTGACAAAGCTGTTGCCTATCACTCCTTTTTTTAAATATTTGCTACAGCGCTGGCTCAGTGTTTTTCTCAAACTCCACAATCTTGGATTTAGGACTGACAATAGAGAAGAAGCACAGAAACAGTATATGTGTGCACAGGGATTACACCTAAAAATTCGAAGTCTGGTGGTCCTGACATCAGATGAGATTTTATTTGTTTCTTCAGTCAAGCTTTGAGGAAAAAAAACAACCCTAAAAACTATCTATTTTTGTCTGGAACTGCAGGGCAGATGAGTTTTCCAGAAGGGATAGAAGGCTGCCATCGATTTTATTATTGAGTCAGTTTTAATGAGTCACAGTATTTTTGGAAGGCTTTTAAGATTACTGTAAAGTGCTTAGTTACAGTGGCTACAGGTGCCAAGGCAGGAAAGGAAATAACAAAGAAATGCACAGCAGCTGTATTGCTACGCTTCCTCTCAGAACTGGGATCAGCAGAACAACACACATGGAAAATGCAAAAGAAAATAGGAGAAGATGTAAGAGATGACAGAAGTCAGTGTGGTCAGGTGCTACACTAAAGCAAAATGCATTTTCTTTAAGGCATCCTCCAATATTCCTATGCTGCAAGTTGGAAAGGGCCACTGACAGACTCTGGATTGCCAGACATTCAGTGAATCGCATGTTTGCTGTTCAAGCTGTCCTTTGGTTGTAAGTCATTTGCTCCCATAGCTGCCAAGCTCTACCACTGCCATCCTGTGTTGAATGAAACTGTGGAAACATCTCATTTAGCAGATGAGAGAAGGGAAGGCAGAAAAGGGGGAAAATGGGTGGTATGAGGAGAAAACAGATATTTTTTTCTTGGTGACTTAAACAGACTTGCCTTTTTTTTGCCTGTACCATTCTGAAATACACAGGACACAACTTTCAGAGAGCTCACAGAGATGCTCTGTGTTATATGGCAAAAAATATTCAGTGTTCAAAGTACATCCTAAATATCTAGGGATGGAAAGCAAACAGCCTCAAAAATACAGGGTTAGAGATAAAGCTTCCAGCTGTCGTATGATACGCCAGCTAGATTTTCAGATACTTCCTATGAAGATTGGACTCAGAGTTAGGTGGACGCAGCAACCATGATTTCAGTGAGTGAGGTCTGAGCAGGATCCGTTAAACATGCACATGCCTGCCTTTGCTTCAGCATAGCAAGTAACTGAATGCACAGCTGGATGCTTGCATATGCAAATACTGGTTTGTATGTGCAGATAGCTGCACGCAGCCCAGAAATCAGCTCTGACTTTGGAGGCCAGTTTTCACTCTCCTCCTGCCTCCTTCTGCCACCCCCACCCGCTTCGCCAGACGGGGACGTGCAGAACATTCTCCAGGCTGCAACAGCATCGTGAAGGGTCACTGCCGACTTCACAGCATCTTCCGGCATCCTCAGCGCCGGCATTGCTCGCCCTGGAGATGCCACATAGCAACCTGGGCACCAGCCACCCCGCGTTTGCACACAAACACGCGCGCACAAGAGGGGCAGGGAGAGCAAAGGAAACTACTTATTGTCTGCGGTGGAGTGCAGTCGCAGCGAATCCAGTCTTGTGTCTGCTCTTCATGCGTGACTGGCATAAGTCCCACCGCTACGTCCTTGGCTGCCGGCCAAGCGCAGAGTGGCAGGCACCTGTCCCTGCTGGGAGACCTGGCGACCCCGACTTGCCCTAACGGTTAGTTCTTTTCTAACATCACGTCTACTCGAATTTACCTCAGGATTTCCCCCCTCTGGGTGCCAGGGAACTAGGCTGATGCCAACTGCTTCACCATGGATAAAGCAAGGAGCGTTCCCAAGCTGCACCCGGGCATCCTTGAAGCATTCAGCTGTACTCTCCTCGCTGGAACAGATGGGGCCCATCAAGGTGTTAGCGTCCTCCACCACATCAGCAAAATACCCCAGCACTGGGACAAAGTCAGGAGAGAAAAACAAACCCCAGCGGGGTTCCCTCTCGACTGTCCTTAAAATGCAGTTTGAGACATGTTCTGAGGAGCAGGCCTGGCTCTGTGCTCCCACCTTGGAGATGGCAATGGGCCTAAGATCCACCCCCACCCCCCGCCGCCTTCTTCACACAAGGACATTGTCTGTACCCAGGGAGTCACAACTCCCAGAGCTCTGGGCTGCGTTTTGGTTCACTTTCTTTGGGAAGCCTCTTCCAGCATTTTGCTGCCTGCTCTTTTACACTTGCAGCAGCACCTCGCACACACAGATCAAAACCTTTCACAAGTGGCTCTGCTGGAAAGGAGGACAAGGAATTTCATTTCACAGGAGAGGAAACAGAGACCAGCCAGGAAGGGGCTTTTCTGGAGGAAATTTAGGGCACATATAGGACTAGGCCATGGATGTCCTTATTCTGCAGCCTGTTTCTTACATGAAACTCTACTTTCTTCAGCGTTACAAATGTGAGCGGAAGTATTTCCAAAGCGTGGAGAATTTTTGAGTGATCTCCCATTATTTCAGCTTTATTTATGGTCTCATGTCCCAGTATAGGCACATTTCACTTATCCTTCTGAAGAAAAAGAACAGAAGCTTTTGCTTTCTGACAAATGATCTGCATTGGGAATTGGCAAGTTCTGTGCACCTCGTCCTCAATTTTAATGGCATGAAGTTCATCAGATAGAAAGAATGGCAAATGGGGTTGAAGAGACCTTATTTTGTATGGTTGGCCCTTGCCAATAAAAATGGAGCTATATTGTGTGCAGTGTGCAACAGAAGCTGCCTGCTCTGTGATGAGGAAGAGAGGGTGGCTGAAGGCAGAGCATGCCAGCTCTACTGCCTTGTGCCAGGCACTCAGTGGCTTGGCAGCCGCCTTTCTCCTCAAGCAACCATAGCCCGTAGGTTTCTTCTGTCTGTCCTGTGTCCCCTGACCACAGATCTTCATGGCCCAAGCTCTCATCTGCAAGGGGGATACAGTACCTACAGGCTGGAAGCTTTATCTCAGCAAGCTCCACTGCAAAAGAAATAGCATGAGGAAAACTAAAGATCCAAATCCTCTCTCTTAGAAATCAATGCTTGTTTTGTATTTAGGTTCAAAGAGGTGCAGAAACCAGCAAAACCAAGCCCGGAAAATAGAAAGGACTAAGCAAATAGTGCTTTGTGCTAGAACCACAGACCAAGACTGAAGTCAGTAATATTCTTAGGCCTGCTCATCTGTAAAACCAGGCTAAAAACAGCCTAACAGCAGCGAGATGAAGGAAAAGCCATCATTTAGGGCAGTGGCAACTCGTTAACCCAAATGACCCGCTTTTCTGGCGAGCACTGACCCAAGGACTTGCGAATTTACCTCCGCTGCCCAATAAAATGTCGCTGCCCAGCTTCTCTAATTAAAATAGTCCTGGATTTGCAGGACCTACCCAGAGAATAAACTGGAATTTATCAGATTAGCTAAGACAGATCATACATAGAGCATACAGGCTGGCCAACAGCCTACTTTGGACCAGATTAACCAGCTAAAATAATTGGGGATTTTTGCAAAGTCTGCCCCTAAAGACTAGCATTAAAGAAATGCACCAAAGACTGAGCATACATTGCAGCCCATTTCTTTTTTACCCTGTTTAGTTCTTAGCTTGATGTTCTTTGGCAATTCCTGGGAATCAGCTTTTTCTCTTTCACTAACCAGTGAAAAAAATCCTCTCTCTGCAGCTCCTCCAGGTGAGCTGTGTCAGTGGAAACTGATGGATCTCTGAAGGGGCAGGAAGGCTGTATTTAATGTATTCCTACATCAAAACTCTGTTCCCCTTATTCCTATGCTCTGGTCCCTGCATTGTCAGCCTTGTGTCATGAGGAATTATTAATGGGGAGTTTGTGGACTGATGTCTGAGCAAGAGCAGAGCTGCATCTTGTGCTGATCAAGTCAGATGTCCTTGCTGGAAAAGGATGAGGAGGTAAGAAAGTCTTGCAGCCTGAAAAGGGTGGAACCCAGGTGCCTGCAGAATGCCCTGGGGGCTACATGTAAAATGGGGACCTTTCTCCTGATCTCCTCAAGGGAAATGTGGTGCAGTGGTGCATCCCTCCACCTGCTCTCACCGAGTTATGTGCATGGGAACCGGCAGCAACATTCTGGCAGATGTTTCTTTTGAGCAATATGGGCTTCATCCACTCAGGCAAAACAGGTTTTGCTACCAGAGCCAAAGGACTGCAGCCATGGGGAGGAGCAGGAGGAGGAGCAGAGACAGGAGGCACCTGAGAGCTGGATTTCCTGCTCCTGTTCTCTGTTCTCACCCTCCCTCAGCAGCCCCTGCCCAAGCCAAACAGACAGCAGAGCCATGGGCATCTTGTTCCCCTCTGTGGGTGCAATCACCCACTTGGCTTGTGCCTGGAGCAGGCCTTGGGCATTCTCAGCACTGCTTTAAACCTATATACAGCCACTTCAGAGGGGAATCAAGCCTGAAGTCTTTTGGGACATTTCTGTGAGGCTCTGCTTTTCAGCATCACTGGTTTCAGCCTTTCCCTTTCCCTTTCCTGCAACGTTTAATGTTTTTTTACTTCACAGAAGCCATATTTAACAAAATGTGTAAAACATGCTAAAAACAGGAACGTTGTATTCCACTGACCTCAGCTGTGAGATGTACCAGCATTCACTCACCTCAGTTCTCCTTATCAAGGATCTGTCTGAACACAGCCAACAGGGGAACATAAAATAGCAGGTGACAAGCAGGGAAATAAGATGCTGCTGTCCTGAGCCAGTGCTGGTCTGGAGTCTATGTCCCTGAACAGTGAGGCAATAGAGAGAAGGATAAGTCATTAAAGGACAGAAGAAGACCCTCTGCCCCCTAATTTTGGCTTTATCAAGGACACCAGGAGGTTTCTGCTTTGTTATAAAGTGAAAAGAGAAAAACACCCAACAGTCAGACTTTTCGTATGAGAGAACCACAGCTTCGTCAGATCTGTGACTGGTTCATTCAGTGGCCCATATCACCACGTCTCTGCCTGTCCCGTAACTCACTCCTCCCTCACCCGCCACTGTGGACTGTAGTGTTTGGAGCTCCACAGAAAACCATGAAAAACCTCACGTCTTTCCTTTCTCATGAGCACACATCCATCCCAGCTCAAAGCAGCAGGCTTATTTCAGCCATGGCATTTGCAAAACCCAGCCCTGCACGCACAAGCTAGCTCCTCTTCTGCGCTTGTAACAGTCCCACACAACAATTTTGCGCTTCCAGGCTAACGTAAGGGAATCTGTTGCTTGCTGCTGCTTAGAGGATATGACCCCAGGATTACCACGAGGCAAGCAAACCAAATGGTAACTGGCCTGTAAATGAATCTTTACATATCTCAAACCAGGGCGTGCATCTGCTTTTTGGGCAGAGGGACAGCTGCCCCAGCAGGAGAGAACAGCTCAGACCCAGCATTCAGTCTTGGCTGCAATGACCTGGCTCCTGAATTTCCACGTGTGAAATTTCTGCCGATGTAAATGAGGGAGCTCCCTATACTGAACAACTGCAAAACACAGTACAAATCCGAGCAGTAAGGTGTTTCTCCTGGGTGCTCAGAGAGCCCACCCAGCTTTAGCTATGCTCTTACTGAGGACTACTCAGAGGGCTTGCTACAGGATCCAAGGCTGAACCCCAAATTTTTCACCAAAGTTAGCATTTCACCCTCTTTTCTAGAAGCACGTCCAGAAGCTGACCTAAGACACCTGCATGGGGGATATTATATAACAATGGAGATTGTGTGTGTAGTTTATGTAAAAACACTTAATCTCACAGCTGCTTCCCTCCCCTACACCCTCGGCAAAATTTTCCTTCCATCTCCCATTTAAATACCTGGTATTTGATCATTTCACAGGCTTGGCAAAACAAGCACAATGGAGGCAATGTTTGCTCAGGTCTATTTTTGTGTGTATGTGTGCGTGTGAATTTTTGGCAGAATCAGTGTTTGCAAGAAGCAGATAAAACTTTTCTGTTCAAGAACACTGACAGCCAGGAATTGCTGCCTGCCAGCAAATCTCTACTTACCGAGGGAGATCATGTCATTGTTAGCCAGGTAGAGGGACTGGAGACAGAAATCTAGAGAGCTTCCTTGTTAGGCTATAAATGAAATAGTTGTTTAGCAATTACTGTAAGACAGTAAATCTCTGTGTGTGAACCCACTTCAAGATAAAATCCAAACTTAAGTTTGCCCTGGTTATACAGCACAGATGCATGTGCATCCTGGAAGCTACATAACCCAGTAATATTTTATTCACATCACACTCCAAGGAGCTCACTGACTGGAATTCAATAGAAACTGTTCTCTGTGTGAAAGTAATTTCAGAAAGTAATCTAGTTTATGGAAATGAAAGGCATCAAAACACAAAAAACACTGTTTCTGTACAAGTGCTTTGCTTCAAATATTTGACATGGAAATTTATATAATCCCTCTGGGGCACATGGGTTTCACGAGTGTTAACATCTTTTGAAATGAATTTCACAAATGTTTATTTGGAATAGCAGGCATACAAATAATTTAGAATATCAAGGCATCTTGTTGAATCAGTCTTAATGATACAGATCTCAGATGGCTGCGAAGGTTAAAAGGTATGAATTTTAATTGGGTGTATGGAAGATGTCATTTTCAATCATTGCATTGCATTGCCAAAGCTATCACTTTCCAATTCTAAGCTTCCTGCTACCTCCTCCTCGACTCCTTCTGTTACTTAAAGACCAAAATGAAACATTTTTCACATTTTATTTGTGTGCTGGGCATGTATTAAATACAGAGTTTTGCTGCCTATCTTGGTTTGTACAGGACCCCATCACCATTGTATTGCAACACTTCTCAAGCAATAAAACGGTTGCCTTTTTCCAGACAGATAGTGGTATATTGTCAATCCAGTTTTAGAAAAAGTTAAATTATTAAAGGCAAACAGTGTCGAGGCCATCTACAGCACAAATGGTTGCTAAGAGTCTGGTCAAAGTCAGATTTTACGGCTGCCTTCTCTCCTCTCTGCTCCCGTGGTGGGCCCTACTTACAATATGGTATAAATCAGAAGTTAAAGTCTTTCACCATTTAAAATCTATGTTTTAATTAGTAGATCCGTATTTACTTCTGGATGTGATGGATAAGCATGAAAAGAAAATCTAACTGGGTACCTGTTAAGAGATCTTTGTCCACCCTGTGTGGCAAAGGAGCAAGGATCCCGTGGGAAAAGATATCGTGTGATTGGGTAATTAAAAATTATCATAAGCCATAGGCAGTAGGAAGGCAAATTAAGCCTGCAAAGGCAGCATGAGTTCTGAGAGCTCCTCAGCTACTGAGTGCTCAATATTGCAACTTTAACACTCATTTTAGGTTTGTTCGTAACCTAGATTTGTAATCAGCCAGATTTTATCCAAGATACTGTTTTTTCTGTATATTACCAAAAAAAGAAACTTGGGAGGGACAACTAAAGAGCAGTTTGTTTATATGGAACAAAGTGGTTGGGCCCTTTGGTGCCTCATTCACTGACTAAACTTAGATGTGCTCAGTCAATGTGAGGGAGTTAAGTAGAGCATTTTCTGGGGAAATAGAAGTCCTTCTCCCATTCAACAGCCTTGGGCCAGAGCAGGCGCTGTGAGGCCATGCCTTCAGAGAAATGAAGCAGCCAAATTTCAACAAACCTCTAAAGAACATGCACACTACTGATAACTTGGCCAAACATGGGTGGATTTCAAGAAGGGTGTGAAAAGCCCTTTGTTCACAGGCAGCATACGGCCAATTTCCTTTCTACTCCCAAGTGTGATGATAAAAGCTCAGCAAATGGCTCTGAGATTTTTTGATTTTTGCAAGCAAATTTTATTCCAAGAAATAGTCATTGTTTTCTTTGAAACACCCTTTGTCAGCAGCAGGAGCAAAATGAGTGTGAGGCAACCATCCAACCCACACAAGCCTGAACCACTGGCAGAAAAAAGCCATTGGTCTTCTAGTAAGACACATTTGAGATGCCCTGCTATAGACTGAACTGTCAGGTCTACCTACCTACCCAGAGTGATTCTGATTTCAAACACATTTTTATGTGCTAGGATTGATGGCCTTAGCTATTTAATAGCAACCATTCTCGGTCAGACAACTGACAGTCAGATCAACAACTTTGGCCACTATTTATAACAAGAAGAGAATAAATATGTGATTGTGCTTCCCAAGAATAACCCTCCAGCCTCTGGCAATCCGTGCCTTTGGGATTTGTGGGCATACTGGCCATAAACAAGTGGGATTGAAGGGGACCAATCCCTATGAGGCACAAATGTGTCTAGACCATCCCTGGGAGATGCTGCACAGAACCTCTGATGAAAGGGGAATCCACGAGCCTTTGGGGCTGGCTCAGGGCTTCAGCACCTTCACGAGCAGAAAGTATTTCCTAATATCATCTTTAAGAAACTCCGAATTTAGAGGACGCGGATTGGCCACAAAATTCCCTTTTCTTTTTTGCCCTCAGTTTCCCAGCTGTTCTCTTCCCCACCCCGGCGGGTAGCTGAGCCCTGATGCTGCAGCCTGGTGGTGCACATCTCCTCTCCATGCTGTGTGAGCACACACTCCCCACTGCCAGCCCTGAAACTCCCCCCTCGTTAAGGCAGGCTGGGAGAAACACAAAGCCCTCTGTTTTGCTTGAGTCTCTCCTGTCAATAGGCGGAACAAATGATAAGGACAGAAAGCAAGAAGAGGAGTTGTCCAAACGGGGCATCAGTTTCCTTCAGGGAAAGGCTTTCCAAGCCCTCCCCTTCCCCTCTGCCCTGCTTGGATGGGAGTGAGCCTTCTGCTGAGCAACCTGGACATCGGCTCCCTCCATCTCTCCACTTGTGTCAACTTTTTTTCCCCCTGACATTACACGTATGTCCTCCCTTGCAGCCTTGCAACACATGCAGGCTGTCAGGCCATGAGTAATGATAAGGTGGTTGGGCTGGCTTCCAAAGCTCCTCCGTTAGCAGAGCAGTGACAGAAGCGTCCCTTGGAAGAAAAACGCCAGCAGGAGATCCTCAGATTCTTTTCTGAGCAATGCTTGTGAGTTGTGATGTCTTTTCTGTGCTACAAAGCACCCCTTCCAAACAAGGAAGAAAAGGAGGGTTTGGGCAGTATTTGCCACAAAGCTGCTGGCTGTGCCGGAGAACAAGTTCCAGTTGCAGGTTGGAGGGAGTAAAAGATTTCCTTTGCTGGAAATGAGGTGGCAAAATGGATCCCCTGCAATGAAATGACTTTGCCGTCCTCCCATAGGGAAGTGAATCACCTGGTGCTGCTGCTGGTTTCCAGTGATGGCTGGCTGCATGTGGTGTCTGTAACACATGGAAGATCGCTCCTAAGGACACTTGACACGCGGAAACGAACTTCACAACTCACACAGAGTTATAAAGCAGGCATGTTTATTGCGGCGCCGGGTGCAAGGGGATTTCTCCACAAAGCTTGCACACAGGGTTAAAATCATGACAGGTATTTAAAACAGTTAACAAAGTTAGTTACGCCTACTGGTGCTACCCCTTAATTAACTATTGGTTAATACTTTTCTTACTTCATCTTAAAGTTACAGTTCTCTTTTAATTCACCACGCATGCTCAGAGAGGAGGGGGCTAAATTGGGTTGGGGCTTCTCTAGCTAGGAGGTGTGTTTTTTAGTATTAAAATGAGATTATAATGAGACAAGTTAACTCTAGGGCACTATTTTGGCAGTCTTTTCTATTTTTCTACGATTCGTCCTTGCGCTAATCATTATTGCTAGTTAGCAGAGAGTCAGTGAAGACAAACTTTATCAGCAGAGACTCAGTGGAGACCGTCTTTATCTCTAATATGTCTAAGTACCAGGTGCAGTTGTTACAAAGTATCTTCTCTAAACTTTTCTTTCTTACTTTTAACCCTTGTTTCTCAAAATGCCCTGTAACACACTCAAAGCTTTGGGGTGCAATGGGGTCCCTGACACAGAGCGGAGCTGATGCTGGATGCAAAGTGGCCAGAGGCTGTCTGATCCTGCAGTGGCTGCCGACAATGCATCCCTTGGCTGAGCTGTGTGCTTGGGGTGTGGAGCATCCTTTTTGTTCTCAAGAGCCAATATTTATTAATATGCAGGGGAAATATACCTTTGTACAGGTTCTCGGAGAGGTTTTCACCATTTCAGAGATGTGTTCAACCCCGAGTTTTCATTGCACACAGACAGCAGCAGCATTTCAAAGTCAGTTCCACTTTGTTCAAGTCTTCAGTGCACTGTAACTGAATCTACTCGAGCATCTGCTGGTTTTACAGGTATGCTGACATCTGCTTAAACCCATGGGTACAGAGGAGTTCTTCCCGAGTCCTCCTCTTCAACAAATCTTTTAACAACCAAGCAGCATCTGGAACCTGAATGCCTATGGCATACTGACTGGTCCATAAGGTATTAGTAGTATGATGTGTGCTTTTAAGTGCCCAGCATGGATTGATGCATTATTTCTTCTGCTGATGGCTGTGTGCACAGCACACTGATGTTACAAATACCTAACAAACAGGGAAAGCAGTTAAGAAAGAAATCTTTCAGGCACAGGGTGTATATGTGTCTGTATATCGTAGGATATAAGGCTTTGGGAAAACCCAGAGTCTTCAGGAAGAAAAAGGCCTGCAAGACTCCCACAAGTGAGTGGCTGAGAAGGAGCTGAGAAGCTGAAAGGCATAGGAAAAAGGAACGAGTATCTTCCTACAAACCTGCAGCAGAAAATGAGCATCAGGCGGGGGGGATCTTTTGAATTATCAAATCCAAACTCCTGTTTGCAGTTATATGTCATATGCTCCCTTACTCACACCAAGTGCCAAGATGCCAGTTTGTATTACAGAAAGTTGAATAGGCAGCTATTGGACTTGCTACTTAAAATACAAAATTTGAAATGCTGAAAGTGCTAAAAATGGTCTTTTGCAATGTATGTGATGTTACATTACAGACCACAGTTCAAGGAAGGGGCACAAATGAATGGTTGCCAGTTTTGTGTCTGTCAAGGATAGGAAAGCAGTGCAGACAACCAAGAGGTCAAGACAGAACATTTGATTATACCAAAACCACAGTCCTTCATCTCACAAGCAGAGTATAACAACACTTCCAGGGCAGGTACTTCCAGGGCACACGCTCTTCATCCATGTTTGCCAGAATATGCCAAAAGCCTGAAAAGCAGTGTAAATTGCCATGGTCATCAAAACATGACAGCAGCTCCGGGACTTTCTGGGAAGCACCTCCAGCACCAAAGAGGAAACTAAACATCCTAAAACCCATTTGAGGACAAGAAGGGCCCCCTTTAATCACTAACTCCTTCCCGTCACATTCCCCGGCAACCAAGTCATACAATCCCATTTCACAGGCTGAACAAGCATCAGCTTCAAATGAGCTGGAGCATTTGCCCCAAGGCCGTTCCCAAATCTCTGTTGTCTGGGAGTCTCAAACTCTCTTCTGATATCCAGCCTGAATATATTCTATATCAGTTCATGTCTCTCTGTATTTGCAGCAGCACGGTCCGTTAAAGCTAGGCAGCCTCACCCCTCTCACAATCAGTCTACGCACAACCAGCAGCCACATTCCCTTCAGCATGCATCAAGCCAGGATAAATCATCCTGGCCATGCCCATCTCCTCTCTTCATTCCTGCCTCAAGTTCAAAACATTCCCCTGTTTCTGTTCCCATTTGATGTCCCCAGGCTCAAACCCAGTCAGTGCACCAGAGGAGCTCATGCATAGATCTAGCCAAAAAGCAGAGAGCACTGCAAGAAGGGGATTGTGTCTTTCACTGCAGAAATGAAGTTGGGGTGGACAGATGTCCATGAAACCTCCAGATGTTGGGACGGTTTTCCCAGCCAAATGCAACCTTGAAGATGTTCATCCTTTGCAGAATGTTTCTGCTTCACACAGTGTAGGTTATTTCATGAAACTCTCCTAAGCTGAGCCAGGTGATTGCTCTTATTGCAAATGTTTTGGAAATGGATTTCACAAGCAGTCTGGATCTGGGTTGCTCCTCTGGTAATTGGGGCACACATTTTTTTTTCAGCTTGATACAAAGCCCCAAATAAGCCAGCTGTGCAGGTCAGCAGGAATTTGTGTTTCTTCTTTTTTTCTCTCCTCCTCTTTTGTTGTAATACTGGAGGCGCTGGTTAAAAATAACTATGTAAACCCACTGCAGGAAGTGAATGTCCCTCACTGAGCACTTCCAGGCAAGCTTCTAGCATGCTGTATCCAAAAGCGTTCACCAAGGCTGCATGCACTTTGAGGTCAGCCTGCTGGCCTGAGCCACCCCCTGGCCCTGTTCAGCACTGGGTGTAGCTAGGGCAGCAGACAGGCAGGCAGAGCAGTGCTGTGCACCCATGGGTGTCTTAGGAGCAAGGTGCCCCTGGGATGGGGGAGTCAAGGTGGGAACCTGCCATCAGGACCTGTGTCTCTCCTACCAGATGATCCCATTCCTCACTGTCCTTTGACTAACAGCAGTCATAGGGTAATTAGTCGTCTTAGGTGGTTGCTAACCGTGGTGAACACCTTGAGCACCCCAGATGAGTTCCCAAGGTTGGAGAGGAATTTGAGATGAAGTCTAGAAATCAGGATGGGCTTTCCAAGACCTAGAAGGCCATCCTAATCACCTTCCTCCTCTGTGACTGATATGCCAATGGACAATTAGCCAAACTACCCAGCAGGAGGGAGCTGGTCCTCAGGGCTTCACCCTTGGGACAATTCACACAGCAGAAGAACAGGACCCCTAGAAACACAGGGCTTCAAATTAAGAAGGTGACCGAGAATCACCAAATTCCTTCCTAGCCATTGGCTTTATTTCACTGGTGCTTGAAGTACATTTTGGAGGAATTTCAAATCCATTTCTGCATTCGTGTGGGTTAGATCACACTCATTGCAATCAGTGTTTATGTGAATTTGAACAAGCATTGCTGTGAACGGTGGTAAGGAAAGATCAGATCTACAGGTTGTCATCTTGCTCACAGAAAATTAAGTTTAAAAAAACTACAATCAGCATCAAGTGGATTGCTTGGGAAATCATTTTCATTTCAAACCTAATCATCTCTATTGGATATGACGTTTATTTATTAAAAAGAAAATAAAATGGAGTTTGGGAGCTCTCATGTCTATAAAAAGACTACTTTTCCTGGCATTTATAAATATTAATATGGAACGCTAGTGAAGAACAATACATAACAATAATGAGAATCACCCAATCCCATCATTTTTGACATTGTCATATCAACAGCTTAAGGATTAGCAGGTGAACTTTAAACATATTGCTTCCAAATAATAATAATAACAGTAATGATAATAACATCAGAATGAGAAAAAACCCTTACTGCATTATATATTCTTGATGGCTTTCTTCTAATAGCGTTTACAGGATCATTGCTTTGAACGTTTGGATGACATGCTTAAAAAATTAACCTGAAGAAGGGGGAGGTCTTCTTATCTCTTTCCATTCTTGCAAAGCTTTGCTTAGCCTCGTCTTTGTTTCCCACTAACCCCTGACATTGACAGAGTCAAAGGCCTATCAAGTAATACCCTAATTTCAGGAGGATTTTATATATACATATATCTATGCGCGTCTGCAAATGTTTTGTGCACGTGTGTACGTGTATGCATAAAATGAAGCAGTGTTTTAAAAGATAAAGTTGCACCAGGTGTCAGTTTTCACACCTCTTACTAAATACGCATGGTAAAAAACGATGCCACAATTTCATTGAAAATCCAAGCTATTGAGATCTAATCGCGGCTTAAGCTGTGGCTTTATTCAAATCTGGATCACCAATAGGGCTTGGGATGTAAATGAAGTGCAAAGAGAAATAAAGCAAAGGAAAAAAAATCTGTGATAGCCCTTTCCTTCAGCCATTTGATTCCCAAGTCCTTATCAGTCATTAATGCATACTAAAACTTTAGTGGCAGCCTCAGTTTAACAGACCTAATAGCTAGAGCAAGTCCCAAGCATTAGCCAAACAAAACACACTTTCAGCAGCCTTAATATGAGACTGAAAAAAGGTCAAAATAGACAGGCTTTACAGAATAAATCCTGACGATCCATTCTAATTTCCACTCAAGGATCTTTTAAGCAGTTCTTGGATGCTCTTTATGGTACTTTGATCCAAGCATAGTTTCATTAAAACTTTGTGGCTTGGTATTTTTAAACCTGATAGCTTCACTAAACTAGTTCTCAAAATGTTAGCTAAGCCGCTATGCATAAAACTACTTTACTGTCATGGTGTCTTCTAATATCACCTAAGTACAGGCTGTTGCAATTTTGAAAATGAACCTTTTCTGCATTCACTAGATCTCAGCTTGGGAATTTTTGCATTCGCACTTGAAGACTGTCTCGCAGTATAAAGAGAAGGTGCTGCCTTACCCCCTTCCTCTCCCCCTCCTTGAAACCTAAAACTAAAATTAGCTGCTGTACCTTATTTGTTCTGGAAGCAAGTTACACAGTACTTTTATCCACTGTGGTTTCCAATTGCAGGATTAACACTGGATGCTAAAAAAACACCCTAGAAAAATAGCAAAACATTAAATAGTGGTTTAAAATCCAGTTTAATGATGGCAGGATAAATTCCCTAAAGACCCAGGAAAACAAATGTTACTTCCCACCTTCATAACGCGGCATGTTAATAAATCTGATTTAACTGCCACAGATAAAAAACCCTGTGTCTCCAGAGATTGTCCTTTGCTCCCCTGGAAATGAGGATGGCTGAAAGGTTAGGCGACAATTTTCTTCCTTTCGCCTGGTGTTCACAAAAGCCTTGATTTCTCCAGGAGCTTTTGTGGTGAGTTTGCATTACAGTAGTTAAGAGAATGACAGAAAGATGGCTTCAGAAGAGGCTGGGCTGAGTTTTTGAGAGAAAATATAAACAAAGGATTATTTTTAAAAATAATAATAAACCCGAGGAGATGGGATTTGCACAGGCACCCTGTCCAGCCCTGCTCCAGTCTGAGCCAAGGGCCAAACTCCCACTAACTCTCATGGGAGCAGTTTGGCCGGTGCTGGGAAAAAAGCAGCAGAACTTGCAAGGGAGCCCAAAAAACTTCTCTAGGTGGGAGACAGCTTCCATACACAGTGGACATTTAAGGCCAAGGTGGACATTTAAGACCAAAACAGGAACTTATTTGTATAATCATACATAGAAGTGCAACTTCTGTTATCTGCATAGTCACTCCCTGTCCCGCATGGGTACAAAACGTCACGCTGAAATGGGCCTGATGCTGGTTTTAACCACAACCTGGTGGCTCTCTAGGGCTGCCCCACCCAGGGTCTGAGCCCAGGATCCCACCCTCCAACCTCACCTGTGGCCACAACGCTACCAACAAAGGAGGCAGAAGTAAGCATGAAACCCTTTGGCATCCAAAAACTCATGAGATATTCATGGGTTTGGGAAAAAGCCTGTCCCATCAACCACTTCTTGGGTAAGGGTTGCTTTTGACTATGTTATGGGAAAGGCCACCAAATCTTTGCTCTTTAATTCCCTCAGATGTTCTCTCAAAAGCCCTGGGAATTACCGATTTTGCGAGCAGCCGCTGCCCGATGGGTTGGGATGAGACTGTCCCACTTCTCCCTGGGTCCCCATTACCTGGCAGAAACGCTTTGGTTGTTTTCACTGCTTCACACTCCTCCGATGGGTCAGCAGAAAATCCTGTCAACTGAACGTCTGACAAAAGTGTCCTGATGTCAGGTATAAAGAATGCCACCTACAGCTTAATATCTGAAAAAAAACCCCTCTGACTTTGGGCAAACAATGAACGTTTTTGTCTTCTTAATGCCCAGTATGCAATCGAGTGGAAATGCTACTTCCATCCTTAATCTACAAATGAAATTAAAGTTGTTGAAAGACACGTGATAAACCAGGATCCTTTGTTTCTTACAGGAGAAGGGAAAAAATTGAAACCACTAAATATTTTAGCAGATTTACTAAATTTCCAATTAAATCTGGAATTATGGCAGAGCCTGTATCTCCCTCTCACTCCACCACACACATTTTCTATTTGAATAAAGTAGGTTAGACGTGGTGCTCCCTCCACCTACCCACCAGAGCAGGAATATTAATGAAGCAGATCCCTCGCTGACTCCCTGGGACAGCGAGGATGCTCGGGCATCCCTGGGCCCGAGCGTGCGGGAAGAGCTGGTTTATAGGGGAACAGCCTCGGCTATCCGGAGGGAGCGGGATATGCTAGGCAAGAGCACCCTCTGCCCGCTGGCAGGAGGGTCTGGCTCTATTAACATGCCCCCCATTCCTCCCCCTTCTTCCCTTTGCCGAGGAAAGGTCACGGGAAGCAGCTTACACAAGCCAGATGAGGTGGAGACCAAATCAGGACCAAGATTATATGTCAGGGACTTAAAGGCAGGAGCGGAAGAACAGTGTGCAGCACTGGTGCATGTTTTCTACCCGTTTCCAGCCCTTCCTCTCATCCCGCAGACCGTTGGTCATGTCAAAGTGATGATAACAGGCGTCCCCTCACTTCAAGGTTTCCAGTGCGTGTGGCCAAGGCGGCTCGGACTTGGCCAAAAAGGTTTGAGACATGGATGTGCTTACAGCTCTTCCAGTCTGGTCCAGTACTGTTTGAAATTGAAGGGAAAAGGGATGCAGTGGTTGGCCCTTGTGGCATACACAACCTCACTGTCCCCTCGTCTGCTTGGGGGAAAGGTGAGGATTTCTCCCCTGCCACAGTTCAAACAACAAGGGACAGGCAGACCCACAGGGAATCGCTGACCCTGAAGCCTAGACCGAAAAAAGGTAACACTGGCTGTAAGAACAGGGTCTGTTCTGTACTGGGTCAGGTCTAGTGTGTCATCCCACTTCTAACACCAGCCACACTTTGGAAATAAGGTGAGGGAAGAAGCACAAAGCAATCTTCCCCAGCCACGTCCCTCAGTGTCTAGCAATTAGTGCTTTAGAGATGCCTTGAGCTGGGCTTTTGCATTTACGACCATCCCCTCTATGTTTTTGGCTCCATGTCACTTCTGACATCTGTGGGGATGTCAACTCAGAGATGTACAAACACTGAAGAGGCCAGGGAGAGTCTCACCAGGAGCACTGCCGGCAGCGCGTGAGACCAGCAGCAGGAGCGTGCTGTATGGGCGGCTGCGTGAGCAACGCGCGGGCAAGGATGCCCACCCGCACAAAGGCAAAGACAGACCTCCCAGCGTGGTTTTTAGTACAGCTTATCCTTGCCCACCTTTCATCACCCATGGGTGACACACACTGCACGGGTACCACTCACAGGCACAAAGTTCTGCTCCACCTCTGCATCCTTGGACATCCCTTCACATCTGCAGGGATAGCTGATGAATTTCCTCCAACTATGGCAACACACCTCAATGGAAAGCAACATGTGATTTTGGAAGATATTTCCTGTCACCTAGTGAAACCTGAGCTCCGGAGATCAGAGGAGCATTTACGCACCCAGTCCTGAGTTTCTCCTCTGTTTCTCGGCCACCAGGATGAATCAGGACACGTCGCCCGCTTCTCCCAGGTATTCTGAGCTGGGTTGTGTGACTCCCTGCTCAGCGCTCACCTTCACCACAGCCCTGGGCAGCTCTCAGCACGCCAAGCCTTCCTCAGAGGGACCAGGAGGCAGTTGTGTGGGACAGGAGGGACTCACAAAAATTGCCTTTGCCTCATCACTGACCACAGATCACTTACTTTTCTTATGCATTAGCTAAGACTTTTCCCTCCCTGGACTCTGTGCATCGCTCCCTCCCGCTCAGTCTCTGCTCTGGCTGCTTGTTGCAGTGCTCAGGGCAGGGACCCTCCTCTTTCTTCTACTCTTGGGCATCATTTTGCACAGGAGAAGGTAGTTTCCTGGTGCCACTAAACCAAAATAACAGAGAGGAAGATTCTTTTTTTGCCTTGCATAGCAGCTAAGCCCATGCAAAGTTAGTACAAGGCTTTGCCATGGCACAGAGCAGTTGAGAATAAGGCCAAAGAAATCAGCAATTGCGCTTATTTTCTCCTTTTAAAAGCAGCTCAAGTGGTCCATTGCAACTTATTCCTGCTGTCTGCATTCATATCTTTTCTTCTAGGCAGCTGTCAATTGATGCTGCACGTTTGCTTTGAGTGGAATATACCAGCAGGCCTGAGCTCTAAAATGTTGTTTCAGTCTTATTTCAATATTTAGCTTATACACATGTCTGTATAAGACCTGTTTTTTCACAACCTTGTATGCCAAGAGAGCTAAACAGTGTTATTTGCTTGTGGTCCGAAAATGCAAATTGCAGCTGCAGAAGGGTTTGCCACCTTGTGTGGGATTTCCTACACTGCAGATGCCCACGCCTGAACTGGCAACCTGGGCTCTCTCCAGCGCTGACGGAGAGAAGGGGACCCCCAACCATCTGATTCCCCCCGATCTCCCTGCCATCGCTGCCTTGGGATGCGATGAATTACCCTGCACTGTGCCAGCTGGGATGCAGCCCGGTTCCCTTCCAGGAGAGGGTCCCCTGGGCTGCTGGGAAGAAAGAAGGCTGAGCTGCACAGGGGATCCTGCGAGGCGGAATTTGGAGAGATGTCTTCATGCCCCACTGCTCCCACCCTGGAGACCCAGTCAGGAGGCAGGTCAGGGTATGTCCCATTTTCCATGAGACATCACTGAAGCTGAGGAAACAGAGGCAACCATAGGAAATTCAAGGGAAACCTGCAGAGATGTGAAGTTACTATTGCAGGGATGTGCTGACCTTCCAGAGTCACCTTCCAGCCCGAGCTGGGCATGACTGGAAACCATAGAAGGGTTTCCATCCTGTACCTCAGGGTCAGGGCAGGAGTGGGAGAGCAGCGACATGGCAGGGTCCCAGCAGACAGGAGCGGTAGGGCAGTTTGGGGAAGTGTGGGTCAGCAACGACAGCTCAGAGACAAGCCGTGTTAGCAAAATCCTCATCCTCTCCACTGTCTCCCAGCATGGTGCTCGTGACCCTGGAGAAGACCACGAGACAAATAAACTCATTTTTATTCTTCTTATATTTTTGTATTTCTCTGCTCTAGTAATAAAGGTCTGGGAAATATATCTACCTGCCCCCACAAGGACCTCAATTCTTGTTTGCAGTGGTAGGTAAAGGTACATAAGACATTTCGAATAGCCACTAGCTAAATCAGAAATAGTCCTGAGACACTAAAACCGTTGCTGTATTCAGGTTGATTTCAGGATATCTCAGCCACAAGAAATGCATTAGAAATGTACAAAAAAAAAAAAAAAAAAAAAAGGCAAGCAAACATGTAATTATTATGATTTTATATTTTCAGAATTTAGGTCTGAAAATTCAGGGGTGAGGTGTTTTTTTTTTTTAAAAATGAAATTATGACTTCTCATTTTGAACACGAACAGTTTCCATTTTAAAATGGACCTATAAGGAAGAAGGCTGTGAAACCAAAAGGCTCAAATAGCCCTCCAAATGAGGCAAACCATTTCACTGCTGGCTGAATGGAACATCACAAGGAGATGTTTCAACACCAGAAAAGATGACCTAGTCTAATCTAAACTGACTGCCCTCCAAAACCAATAATTTCCAGAATTCCCAGTGGGAATTCCTCCTTGCCATTGTCATGTGAGTGGTAGAAATACCCACTACCATCAATCCGACCTGGATACCTCGGTAGGAGATGGACAGCCCTGGACACCAGGACATTCACCTTGGCTAATGCTGGAGGAAGAGCTGCAGAGGGAAGAAGGTCTCCGATGGAGGATGCAGACAGGCTAATGAGAGCACTTTGCCAGAACAAGGGGCCTGGTGCCATGAGCTTGTAGAGGGCAAACAGCCTCTTCTTACCAAGGGAAGAGGACACAAAACATCCTTGTAATGGGTTCAGTCAATCTCCGCAGCTTTTACTCCCTCTAAGGGGAAAAGGAATTACCTGTCAGCAGGCTTACAGGGAAGGTACTGCTGCAAATCTCCAACATATTGGATGAAACTCCACCAAAGGGAAGGGCAAGAGCAGCCTTCCCTCCTCCTTGGACCCTGCACCTCCAATTTTGGGGGTCTCAGGTGGGTCACAACAGAAGAGCAGCACCCATTGATTTCCTGCCTCATTAGAGCTGTTGGTTTCCACTTCTAGCTAGTCTCAAGCTTGGTAGAAGGTGTAGGAGGCATTTGGGGTCTGAGGGACAGCCTTGCCAACCCAACAATGATTGCACAATGGCTTGGGATTACAAGAGTTCTAGGCTGCTTTCTCCTTGTAGAGATCTCCAAGTAGATCTCAGACCCCAGCCTGGATTGGGGGACTTGGTGATCTCTGTCCCTAAAGACAGAGTCAGCCGAGGTCCAGGACAACTTGCTCCTGCAGGTCTTGTAAGCACTACTGCGGGTTATGTGATTAAACAGCAGCACTGAGTTTGCAAAGCTGTCAATCCCATACCTTTCATCAGCACTTAATTCACCAAAAAAAAACCCCAAAAAACCCCAAACAAACAAAAAAGAACATACCAGCCCTTAAAAGCTTTGGAGCTGCATTTCTCATGGCTGCAATAATACTTACTTACAATATGGACTCTAGCTGCTTTTTATGTAACTGCTGCTCTTAATCAGCTCAGTATTAGCAGCTCTAACCTGCTCTTGCTTTATTTATTTCATTTTATTTCTAAAACAAACATAGATTTACAATCTCTCTGATTTCCCAGCTTTTATGCCACTCCACTGAGGCGCTTTAAACATCTCATTTATCTCCCATACGTTGGGAAATTACAACCCCCTCCTCTCCAAAACAAACAAGCAAGCAAAGAAACCTCCAGCTAAAATCTACACAGTTGGAAAGTGTTGATTTAAACAATAACCCTGAAACAAGATAGGGAGAGACTAGAACATGAAAACAGACTTTTTTTTTTTCCTTGCACAGATTGAGCTCTGAGGTTGTTTGCATCGAATGTTGACTTGTTCCAAGCCAGCATCTATTTATATGTTGTGAAACTGGAAGGAAGCAGCGTGAAATATATTTTTCAGTCATTCGAGAAAGACTGCACTGTTGCATTTGTTCTAGCACACATTTCCCTCTCCTTCCCTTCCTGCCCACTTCATCTGTACTTGTGCAAAGGGGGCTGGAAGCAGTGGGAATAATTTGAAGTATTGGGCTTTCCGAATGAGGTTTGGGTGGGAAGCACATGTTAACATATTTTACTGATCTGTATCATTTACGAAAAAAATTCTTCACTAATCAGACAGATGATTTAAGGGTTGTGCTTGTTCCTGCTTCATGTGTTTGCTGAACACAGAGGACTGTACTTAAGAGTATCTACCCATTTTGCACTAGCGAAAGCAACGCTGTGCACCAACCTCCTAGTCCGTTTTGCTAATTGTGTGATTCACTGATTGCAAATAATAGCAGGGTGTTTTTATTTTTTGTTGTTCTAGACTTCTCTTAGATCTTTTCCCCATCTCTCTCTTGCCTAATGCAGTCATAGATTCTTTATGCTATAGTATGTGGAACTGATAGGAAACTTTCTCTTCCCAATTACTATTTCATTATATTTAAATAAGCAACTCACATTTTTCCATAAATAGGGACAATATTCCCCTTCTTAGCATTATCTTCAACCTTTTTTTTTTTTTTTTCACTCTGTAATGACATTTTTATTTACCCACAGAAAGCCACGTAAAAATACTGCTGGAAGAACACGATACCACAAGATGCATCACCTCCCTATTAGCCGTCAAGGTTTGAATTTTTAATTCAAGATATCATCCAAAGACTGAGCCAGTTCACTGTACTTTAACGAGCAAACCCAGCAATTTAACAAAACATAAAGCGGGCAAAACATGAGAGTCTCCTATGTATTGATGGGAGGGGGGGAAGAATAGTTATAAATCTAAATCCTCCATTCCAGACCACATCCCCAAATGTAAATAAGCGCACAAGCATGTTGCTACATATTTTTACAGAAATAATTACCAACAGCCCTTATCAGCGGCGGGGAATTCGGCAATGCGCACATCATTTATCCGTTGTGCCCTCTGCTGGATACAGCACACAAGGCAAGCAATATTATTTCCAATTAATTTTTGGCATCATCACTTGGCATCTGCTTTAGGAATGCAAAGCGTGAAATTTGTAGTAGCAGGTTTAATATTTGATCCAGCCAAAAATATTTTTGCTACAAGGACTTACCTTTGGTAGTGTTTTCCTCCCCGCTTCCCCCTCCTCCGCTCCGTGTTGTTTCGTTGCCACCGAGCCTTGTTTACGGTCCAAACGAAAAAATCTGCAACCGAACGCCATACGTGGCAGGAATAATTTCATGCTGTGCAAAATTTGTTTCATTTCACATCCTGTAAGAATAATTACTTAGCATAATGCCACTTAAGCTGTATTTCTAGCTGCAAACATTAAGGAAACGGTAAAAAGCTAGATTCTCGTTGGGAGAAAAAAGGGTATTTAGGGGTCACTGGGGTTTCTTAAAACTAGTCACTTTTAACACCAGGGACAACAAGAAGAATTAAAATGTTATAAATTATGTCACTGAATTTAAAAACACAATAAAACCTAATATTTTCGGTGATATTTGAGGTCACCCATGTGCTGCAGCACCTTGATAGGCCACTGCCTTCAGAGATACAGGACAAAACGCCTGACCTGTATTGCATATTTCTCATGTTTCCCATGCTTTCAGTAATTAAGTTTATTTGAAGGTGACAATTACGCAAACAGTTCTAAATAAAACAGGAGCTGAAGAAGCTGGATCCTCCTCATGTCATGTCATTGACTCTAATTTTTACATGATGGAAAATAGGACTTGGTAGGTTTGGAGGAGAGTTGATGAGATGGATGAGCAGGGTGTATTGATGAAATATCAGCACAAGTTTTGCAAAAAATACCTTAGCACTTTGGGCCAGTGTGATACATCGTGCCAAAGGAGGCCCCGACCTCCCTCCTGGGCCCCACAAGAGAGAAAAATCCTCTTTCATATATAGTCAGAATTATTCATGGTTTACTCTTACCTTTTAGAAAACAAACTGCAGTCTTCAATCAAATGCAAGACTGGCATGGTCTAATTGAATTACTTCAATTAAGTTTCAGGATCAAAATTATGATTGTGGATTTTTGAAAAGATCCAGTTTTCTCAATGCCAAACCACAGCTTGCAATCAAGCAGCAAATTCTTACTTTTTCTTTCCCAAATGTTGGCAGGAAACAAGCACTTAGGGAGAACATCTCCTGAGAAGTACCTTATCCCCCTAGTTTTTTAACCAGCAATGACAACACTCGTGTACACTAAGTATCCAGGCTGACCTTCATCTTCCTCAAGGCCCCCGTATGTACTTCCTCACTCACCAGCAAAACCCACTTTTGCTGTAGTTTGGCCAACAAGGATTTACTGATAAAATTCACTGATAACCAGTATGTTTACATTGGGTTTGTTCAACCTGACAAAAGGCAAAATCTCGTATTTGTTAGAAGCAGGCTGGGAAGGATTGCTGGATGGATGGAGGCTGTCAATCACAGTGCACCATCTCCAACCAGCCCTCCACCGGCACAAATTCCCCCAGCTCCACTCATCTGAATAAAGTTATTCCAATTTATACTCATTCCTTGTTTTCACTCTGTTTTGAAAAAGCCTTTATTGAAATGTCAAGTGCGAATATAACAGGAGTGTCAAGAGGCAGCAAGGGAGAAATAATAAATTTTAGGGAAAAAATGGCAACGATTTGGGCATGCAAGTCCTTCTTCTGGCCTGAAACATGCAGCGGATCCTCCCTGGGGAGGCTTTATGAGCAGCGGAGTTCTTCAGATGCTATTTTTTTAAGTGGCTTTACTGCTAAATCAAAGGACATGACAAAAAAGGCCCCCAAAACCATCCAAAACCATGCTCCTCTTACGTGTTTTTTCCCCAAAGCTCAGCAAGCTGCTCCTGTATCTGACTGGCAGCGATGTGTTACAACTTGAAAATATCCACAAGTGCTCAAACGCTCCCGTAGAAGGGACAACGCGTGGAGGACGCAGTGCCATCAGCACCCTCCATCCTCGCTGCGTGGTCCTTCATGGCCATGAAGCAATGCCGCAAGCGCTCGCTTCGGCTTCATCGGGCAGATCCAAACCAAACAGCCTTTCGGAGGGTACTGACAAATGATGTCTTCATTCCCTACCGCGAGCGGTGCAGGAGTTTTAGCTGCCTGTTTGCTCACATAGCAGTGTGCCAAGTTCCTGGTCCTGGAAGTCCCTGGAAAGATGGTGAGTGCTCCAGCATGGGTGGGCTCTTCCGGACTACACACATTGACATCCTAGTGGGAGATGCTGTCCTTAATATGGGCATCTTTTTTCATGAGTCGCCGAAATGCAAAGGCTGGGGAACACATAAACAGGATTTTGTGTTCTAAGATCCCCAGCTCGATGTCTTCTAGGCTGAGGTGGCCCATGACATTGTCACTTATCATGTATAAAATGCTTTTATGACCTGGCAAAAGTTTTATTCTTTATTTAAAATATGCAATGGGGGACATGGGGAGAGAGGGCAATAAGTACGTCCAAATTAACGCAGCGCTTACCAAAATCAACATTAAAAACCAATTCACATGAGAACATCCAAATGCCTCCATACTGAAATACTTCCTGTCTATAAATCCCACCGCCAAACCCAGGGATGACTCGAGGACAGCCAGAATTGTCCCTGGGCATACAGAAACCTCAGCACCGCTCTGCTCGACCCTCGAGCAGTTGCAAACCGTCAAGAACAATGGTGCCACCTTACAAATCATCTGCCAGGCTGCTTTCGGGAAGCCTGGCCCACGAGCAGGTTTTGGTAACGCACGCGTACACATGTAAGACACGTGGATTTCAACTGCATTTCAGGATGGATCACCCTGTGCCGCGTCTGGCTCTGTGACTCTCTTTTACAGAGCAAATATAAGTTGCCAACATCCTCATGAAGGACAAACCCAACAATTTAGCAGTTGCCTCTTTTTTCTTTTTTTCTAATTTCTTTTAAACACCGCATTGAATCCCAACGGGATTTGGGGGTTTTGTTTTAATGGCGAGGCAAGAATTTGCTGATCCTCCCCATGGCGAAGTTACTTTCAAGTCAGTGAAAGTTCTTGGCCCGCGATGAAAAGTCTTTGCCAATTAGCGCTCAACAACTTCAATTCATCCCTCCTGGTTCAAGATGAGTAGGAACCTAATAAGGCTGCGATAAAAGGGCAAAAGGCACCGAGTACCCAAAGGGGATTAATGGGCTCTTCCATTTATTTGTCTTCCTAACAGCTGAACTGTTACAAGTATTGATGGTCTTCAAACAGCCCGGGCACCGGGGTCTCCAATGGCCATCTCCAGCTCCCCGGCCCCGAGGGGCGAGGGCTTCCCCCTGAGCGATGCCAAAACCAACAAAGCCCCGGGGATCAGGTAATGAAACTTCAGCTTTTCCCCCCTCCCCTCTTTGAGATTTATTTACTGGCAGCTGACAAGGGGCAAATTCAGCTGGAATTGTGTAGTCAAGGCCCTGTCAAGCCTTCAGAGGCACCCTTATGTCGAATCACCTTCCTGACTGGCATGTCGCTGAAAAGCCCTCGGCGCTGGTCCTTAACAGCTCCCGACAGCACAAAGGACACTCCAGACAGATGCCTACATGGCATCCTGCAGCATTTTAAAAGAGAATTAGTGGTTTTAATTATGGTCGTCGTATGAAAGGAAACCATGCAAGCTCGGCAGGAGACCTTTGATCAAACCCTTTTGCTAGCACAATGCCGCGGAACTGTGACTATTCCTAGCAAGGGGCCTTTTCTCGCTGAATGACTCACCAGTGATCTTTGAATGCAGACAAGTTCCTCGCCCTCCCTCTTCATTAGCGAGCATTTCTATACAGGCCCTATATAGTGCGGAGTCTCGGAGCTATACAATGGGGGGGAAAAAAGAATCCCTACAGATTCTGGCCTCTACTTAGGAAGTGCTGAAGGACTCTGAGTGACTTTATTCATTAAAACAGGTTGCTATTAATTAACTGTCATAATAAAATAAAGAACTATTATTTGCATTTCTTAGTGCACTCCCTTTAGTAATATGTATAAAAGATGCTTGTAACAAAAATGAATTTATAAGGGAGAAAAACCCCTCAGAAGTCTTTTTTTCCTTCCCCCCTCCCTGGTTTTTTTTTTTAAGGTCTAGGCAGCAGGAGCCTGACTAATTATTAGGACCAGTTTTGCAAGAGAACAAATAGAGGTAAAACACAAATATGAAAGTAATTAGGAAAATGCAAAATCCTGTTTACTTGGCAACCGATTCATGCAACTGAGACTAACGAAGAGCAAATCAGCTTTGCTTGTTTGATAAACTTAAGGGTGCCACCTAAGAGGAGCTGATAAAAATTAAACTTCTGCCAGCATCCCTCAGCACTGCCTTTTAGTGAACAGGCTCAGAAACATCCACGCAACTGCTTCGTCTACAAGCACCAGCAAATCTCATTTGAACAGTTTCAGGGGGAGGAATTTTCTAACTTCCATCACTGTTAAATATTTTCCCCTTCGCGATCGGCCATCGGTGGTATCTTGGAGCTGTACACCCAGCATGGACACCCCTATCACACGTGCACACCATTCATATGGACACGGCGTGCGTGGATGGCACGGTTGCAACCAGTTCTGCTTTGCTCCCTAAAAAAGCATCACGATTCCACTGCTCTTCACACCTGGGAAGACTTTTGCCGGTGGGAAGGTTCTCCTTGTAGTTTGCATCGCTGCTTATTACAATATACAACGATAACGTTACTCGACACGGGCTGCAGGCTGGGATACCTTTGTCCAGACCCTCTGTTCTCCCAAGTAGATAGTGGAATCCACAAAAGCTTCCAATTATTTCAAGACTATGCAGCTAAGGAGGGGCATCTAATCAAGATAAAGAAAACCCTCAGCTCAGTATATTTGCTTGAATGGATTTTCAATAATGCAGGTAACAAAAGCATTCAAAAATTGGATTCCTAATGCTTTTCTGCTAGGCTGAAGGACTGATTTTGAGAAGGGAGAAGAAAGCCAGCCCTGAGAAAGCTGCACAGAGGAATGTATGATATTCCCCCGCTCTGTACAAACACTTCTGCGGGGATTGAGAAAAAGGAAGAGATTTAAGTGAGGCACAGTCGACCTGAAATGTAGTCAATTACAGCACAAAGAGTTAAAATGACACCCCTGAACTGCTCCTCTTCCTTCTCTCCCCTCTGCTTTGTGGCTTTGCAACCCAGAAGCCGTGGTTTTATTTCTTTTTATTGCTCATTTCTCATCTGCTGTATGTATCTCTGTTTGTATGGGAATTGTTTATAGAAGTAGCAGGGGGAATAGCTATGGAAATCATACTATGAAAATAAATCAGAATGAGAGGGAGAAAAATAAAGGATGTTATTTTGCAACCAGATTTAGAGATTCCTAGACAGCGGCTTGATTTTTCTACAGGCAGCATTCAATGAAAGTCAATCTGGGAAAAGCAGCACTTGGAAAGAACAACAAAAGTAGTCTACTTTTAAAAGGATCTATTAGGATTAGGAGCCACGCGAGCCTAAATCTGCACCTACGTGCACCTCAAACCACAGACTGACAGAGCACCCACATGCGACACCCCTCGCTCCTGCACACATCCTGATCTGCTCCTCCAAGCCCCTGGGAAGCTTCCAGAGGTGCCACTTGGTAATGTGATCTTTGCAGAAGGTACTTCTTTCTTCTCTGAAGATTTTACTAGTCCAAATGAAATCCTGTACTGGCAGCAATTTCTCTCCTATAAAACATTGGGCTGAGAACTCACACAACCACAGAATGAAGTATGAAAATTTAGATGAACACAACTTTCCAGTAACAATACCAGAGTTTTGGGTCTGTTTTAAGCATTTGAAGTACATGTTAATTGACAACATTTTGAAAAACATGCTATGTCTTTTTTTTTTTTGAAAACAAGTAGCTGAGCTCTTGGTAACTGAGTTGCTTGGCTTTTGGGGTAGATTGAAAAGCAGGATGGATTCACACTCTATTCTTTTGGTTAAAGCTCCTGACATCTCTAAAATTGCAGATCTAGCATCCGCAGTACCTGCGAGGACGTGGCGGAGTAGATGAGCGTTATGGGCTCGGATGGAGAGAGGCCACAGCACAGATGCCACAAGCCACGGGGAGAGCAGCATCCCAGGGGAGCTGCTCTCGTGTCCCCATGCTGGGTCTCAGCACCGCGGTCCCTCTGCCCCGGGTGGAGGCAGCGCAGGAGATGCCACGCTGCTGCCTACAGTCACGGTGCTCTGCAAGGGAAAATACACAAGTTGCTTGCTTGCTGTTGGAAAACTAGAGCAATAAAGTCTATCCCAGCTTAAAATCCCAAAGTAATGAAAGTAACCGTCCCCACAAAGCAAGGGAGGTAGAAAGAGCTGGGCTGGTCTCTACCCACCATCCCACACCAGGAGAACGTTGTGTCTGCAGCACCCTGGGGCACAGGCACAGCCAAGGAACAGCGAACAATCACGCTTCCATGAAGGGCACCGTCCCACATGCCTGTCCTGATGGAAACCTACCCAACCGCACTGCCCTGTGACCATAAAAACATACAGATGCAGCACAGCTAAAGAAAAATGGCTGTAGAAAACCTCTTGGCTCAGCAACAGAAGAAACATTTAAAGGCTAAATAAATTTTTTGCATCTATGAAGGATGCTGCATTAATAAAAAAAAATATTAAAAGATCTTCACAGTACAACAGATTCACAGGTTTCTTTTAAAAGAAAACTCTCCTTTTTGAAACCCCAAATTTTATTTAGTGATGAGCTTTTTTCCCCCCACACAAAAAAATACAAACACTTCATTTGTCAACAGCAATCAAAGACCAAACAACAGGACGTTCCTGTGGAGGCAATCCCCCTTGATTTCTTCTCTGCTGCCATTTCTGTTGTCTTTTAAAACCATTCTCACTTGTCAAGGACTAATTCAGATTTTAAGTCTTGACTTCAAAATTTCAGCCCTTCAGCAGATGGGTGGAGGACCGGGCGCTACCCAGCTCCCTGCCTCAGATCTTCTTTCATTTTCCTCAGCCCCTGCAGCTCTTTCTTCAGGTGCTTCACAGCCTGCAGAATATCCTGTCGCTGGGGATCATCCTCCGCTTTCTCAGCGTACAGAAGGAAATGTTTCACAGTTTCGGAGAGCAACGCTTCGGGATCCACATCCACCCGATGGAGACGCAACATCCTCTCGCAGGCGATGGCATAGTTTTTGTGCCAGTTCACTGGGTGATTTGGATGAGAGTTGACAATTTCTTTGTACGACTGTTAGAGGGACAAAAAAAAAAAAAAAAGGGGGCACAAATTAATTGAACAAAGGAGACCAACAGCTCTTAACAGTGCTTCAAAACTGCCCCTAAAGGAACAGATGCTATTTAGATGATCAAGCCCAGAGTCGGAGCATTTCTGTAACTCACTCCATTTTTGCTATGCAATGCGCAATAGCGTGGATCAGAAATCCAAGGGGGGCTGAAACGTTTCCCTTCCTATAGCAGCTGTTTGTTTAGAAATGTTACAGATGATCGTGATAACCCCACCACACATTATGCGCTTCCCCGAGAGAGGTGTTACACCAGGCTGGGGAAAAAAAAAAAAAGATTTAACTGCCGCACCTGGAAAGACATTTACTCAATATTTCAGATCAGGACGTCTTCCACAGGACTTAAGTGGTCTGTTGACTTGAGTGGGAATATTCATAAGCTCAACAGCAGGGACACTCCCAAGAACTTTGCAGAACAGCAAAAATCACAGCAAAACGGGCAAGAGTTGAAAGGAAACTATATTTGTTGAGTCTTTGCTGGGTTATGAAACACTCCTCCTCTCTGCTGACACACACCGATCGTTCTGTGCATCTGTTGGCATCTCGGGCAGTCCAGTATTTCCAGAGATACCTACACCCGCTTATGGGTATTATTCTTCAGTGTGAAATGCAGCAGAATTAATTTGCAGCGAGAAGACTGTCGGATTTTACACTTGCTGGCTCAGATGCATGACTGTGTAATGACAGAGGGGACAAGCACATAGAGAGACTTCAGGACAAGCAAACTCTTGGCATGAGTTTGGAGCCCAGCACAGACAACATAATTATAGCAAAAGCAGGGTGTCGACTGGTTAGCTTTTGGCATCCTCCGTGACCGAGGGGACAAGTAGGAATGGATAAAATCCCTGAACAAATCTCTTTGAATCTGCTGTGCTCCTGGTTTGGATGAACAAGGGAGAATGCAGATTACAGGATTCCCGACCTATATGGGAACACCATTTCTATGAAACTGAGAAATTAAAAAAAAAAAAAAAAAAAAGGGATGGAGACTGCAGGGATCATTCATAATCAAAATAAATGACTTACAGTGTACGCAAAGGTGTAAAGTTGTGATTTCATTTCTGCAGTCACACTGGCAGTTTCTGCAAGGTCAAATATAAAGAAAGCTGTTTTCATCCTAGGAAAACAAGAAAAACTTCCATATAATAACTACTTAACATAACCAGCTCACATCACATGGTTATACACATCTTCAACATGTCCATACAGCTCTAATTGTATGGGACAGTACACCAGTATCTCCATTTAAGTCGTCAGTGATACAAATTTCTCTCCGTGATGTATTTTCTCACCCTATGTCCAAACTACCCTCTGCTCCTTCGAGATACTTTGAGCAGAACATTTTGGTGAACAAAACCACCACTTCCCCGGAGGATTTGCTGGAGGCCATGCACCCTTCATCTCACTCTGCCAACCTTTTCCTTCCAAAGCTTGGCACATTTCGATCCAATAAGGCCATGCACCATCAAGCTGCCCGCTTTGGTGTGTATTTCCACGCCAGCGAGCTGGCATCGCCCACCGGCTGTTGGAAGGGAGCAAAGGAGCATCACCTGGCTTGCCACATTTCCTCGTTGGCAACAGCTTCCCAGGAAGAGGGCTTGAAACTAAATGGGAATGAAAATAAAATTCAGCCATCAGATCCATGTCACCGTGTTTCACCCACCGCGCAATCAACCCTTCTAACCCAGGCAGCTACAGACCTCCCAGGCGGAAGAAAAGCAGTCATGCAGCCTATGGCTCTGACAGCAGGGAATTCAGCTGATCCTCAGTCATTCATAGAACTTTATTCCTCTCTCTCTACAGAAGGAGCTTCTGGTATATCAGGTGTTTCACAGCGTCCTAGCTATCCTCAAAGTGAGAGGTGTTTTTTACCATCCATCACAGTTCACTCTATGACATTTAAAGCTTTGGATGTCCCACGTTCTCAATGGTTTTTGGCTCAATGTTTTTGGTTTTAAGATTGGAATTGGGCCTGATATTTGACTAGAAATGTCCTCTCTATTTTTAACATGAATAAAAATACCACTTGTGGATTCACTATATGTTCCAGAACACAAAACATTATGATTACAGCTCATGTTTAATTTCTCTAACACTGCAATGGATGTGGTTATGCTGCTGGCAGAAGAACAATGAGCAGGAAGGAGCAGTTGTGCCTCTGCCTCGTACCTGCCGTAGTCTTCAGTCCAGTTATAGAGATTTCTTGTAAGACGAATCCACTCTCCTGGGTCAAAGACAACATCGGAAGGAACCAACTTTTCACACGTACCCCACGGCCAGAGCGAATAGCTCCTTCTCCAGGTTGAGTCCCCTTCGTGAAGACCTATGCAGACAAACACTTCCTTACTGCCAAAAAAAACCAGAGAAAGCAATTGTGAAGCCATGCCAGAGACCACGGGCCACCCCACGTGCTTGAGCAAGCCATGCACCCCAAGCCAGGGCACAGGTCTTAAGCAGCACAACATTTTCTGCAGCATGGATACCTGCCCAGACCGTTCTACGTCGGAAAGGGTATGACTCTGGGTCAGTCTGCAGAACAGCTCTCCCGCTGCAAGCAAACACCCCATCTGGCATTGCACATCTTATGCAGCTGGCACAGGAGACACATCCTCTCCCCTGTGTTGGGCCTCACAAACGTGCCAGAAGCTGTCGGAGAAGGCTGTTTCTTCCCGACGGCACCTGGCAATGCTCTTCTGCCTACCCACACTCGCAAGGCTCACCCTGGCTAGTCTAAATGCAGATGCTATTCTTATTCATGTGAGTATCTAATCCTTTCTCCACTCTTACTAAGCTATTTTTATAGGATGATTATTCCTGGAATACATTCATTCTATGCTAATCAGTTGGTCACAATGTTCACGAAGGAGAAGCAGCAGCAATTTGCTCTCCAACCACCGTCATTTTGAGTGCGCGGGAATGTTCCTTTTTTTTGTGACGAACTGTATCAACAACAACAACAAAAATAATCAGTAAATACTCTCTGCCGATCACCTCCTTATTTTTCCTTCCTAAAAACCAAACCAACCTCAAAACAACAAGCAACATTATATCCGGATGGAGTTACTTCTGCATAGATATTTTCTTTAATTGCAAAAATAATCTCACCACTGGGGAGGAAGTCAGTGGAGAAAATTGGTCTTTTGGATGCAATACCAAGCTGTTCCATAAATCATTTCAAGAAAAAAAGGTCAAAGATTTTAGGAAAGCTGTTACATATGAAAGAAATGCTTACTGTTTATTTACTTTGAGGAAACGATGGAGATTAAAAGCAAGTGTCCCATCGGGTAATACTCCTTCCACAGGATTCCACCGGTTCCCAGGAAAATGAACACCAGGTAAATGCTTTGCCAGCTTGGGTAAATACCATTCATAAGTCATCATCTATCACCAAAAATATAAGCAAAATTAAAACAAGAATCAAAGTTTTCATCCATTTTACATCCAGAAGCTGCAGAAAATGGTTTCTGCAGGAGGAATGACTATTTGCTCAGTAAGGTCACCTCCCATTTCAGCAATTGCCTGGGACCACACCATCAGACCAGGTCACCAGTGGTTTCTGATCAGAGGTACACGGTCCTCCCTGCCGAGGGGGCAAAGGAAACCCAAAATACTGCTGGCAAAAGACACAACAAGGTTTTGGTTTGGTTAAATATGAAGCGTTGGGTTTTGGGTTTCTCAACAAGTCACAAACCCTTGCTGCAAAGGACTGAGGTGGCAGTGGAAGTGTAGGTGTCCCTTTCTGTAAGGGGGGTTTTTCTTCTTCCATTTCTCAGGAAAAAAGGAAAGACTGCAAACACCACCCAGGGACACGCAGCACCTCCATTTCAGTGTAAAAATCCTAGAGGCAGAAATCTGCAAAAGCACCTTTGGGGGACCAAGATAACACAGGGGATGCAGGGAATGAGCCTCAGCATGATAAAGTCCTTGGGAGAAACCCCAAAGCCGCATCGCCCACGGGGCAACTGCCCATCTGCTGCCCTCCAGGCTGCTCCCAGAAGCCTTCTGCTGCCCCGACATCTGTATTTCAGGGCAACTGCAGAAAACAGCAGGGACAAAGCTTCCTCAGCAAGGCAAACGTCAGCCCTGTGCCACATCTGGATATCTGCCGTGATGAAGAACTTGGGCTTCCCCTTCTCGCTACCCGCTATTGCCTCCCTGTTGGTTTTTTGGGCTTGAATGGGGTTTGCACACCATGCTCCATCCCAGAGCCACCCATGACCCTTTAAAAAAAAATCAATTTTATTTCTGCATCGTGAGTTTTATTTGAACAAAGAGACCCCCTCGAGAAGAGAAAGGAACAACTGAACTCTTGCTTCCTATTTTTAAAACTGCCTGTTGCCCCTTTTAATATTACTTTTGCAACCTACCTCCTGGTCCACTAAGGTGATATCTGGCCTCATCCCTTCACAATAATGAACATAACGAAGAGCGTTCCCGGGTAAGTCTCCTCTTAACAAGATCACTGCACCCATCGGCATAGAGGACAGCAGATTCCTTGCAAACTTATCAACAACGTAGTTGTTGCTCTGATCACAAGCGCTTAAGAGAACAGATAAAAAACAGTATCTCAAAAAAACAGGTATTTGCATGGCTTTGCATATCTTTAGAACAATTTTATGCAATAGGCATCGACAGGTGAAGTCCTTTGCCCTGGTCAAATCTTGCTGAAAAGCATCATCTCCATTTACAGGGAAACCAAGATACAGAAATGATGCATTTAGACTACAGTCCCCCAGAAATCAGCACCAGAGACATGAGCCACTACAGTTTTGCCAAAATACACACTCACTGTATGCCTTCACCTTAATTCTGATTTTTTCTTGGGCTAAACCTAAAGACTTACTAGTTAGAGCTGGAAGTGCCAGTACAACAATGGTTCTGTAAAGCATTTGACATCCTCCCCATCCTTTTAATTAAGCACTGAAAAGCCAAGTTTTTGTAGCATCAGGCAGAAGTAGATTTACATCACCTGAGATTAGATCCTTTTTATTACACAATCGTGTGTTGCATACACTCCCGGTATGGACTCAGGAAGAGGACACTCCATGACATGGCTCAGGACATGAGCTATGACTGGCTCACCTATGGACCAGCCTTTGGGAAAAGATGTGTGCAAAGGAAGGATTCCTGATTATGAAGCCTACGCTTCATTGGTCAACCTCTACTTGAGCATCCCTACTACTACACTGATTCCTACCCAAGCAACCACAGTCTTTGGTGTGGTTATGGGATAAGGAAGCCCTACACTACAGATCTAACTCTTCAAAAAGGAAAAAAAAAAAAAAAAAAAAAGAAAAACCCCAGGGCACAAGGAAACCTGAAGCAAAGCAAGGGAAGGAGAAGGTGACTGTTCAGGTCAAATGAATTCTGCAAACGTCCTTATGAAATAAAGCACAGATTTACAAATTTCTTTCATTAGAAGTTTACGTATCTACAGAGTTTTCTTCCTTCAACCTATACGACACAGCCTGAGGTTGGTGCTTGGGGATTTTGAGGGAGATCAAACAAGGGAGTCCCGCAAGCTGTGGCCACACAAGCTTAGGTGAGATGTGAAAACTGCCTTTCCCACTTCAAGATAAAGACAGAAACCCCAGGAGCAGGGGTGGGGGGTTTACAGCAGCACCCCAACCGCACGGCACCCCACAGCCCCGTGAGGCTGCGGCAAGACACGTGCCTGGGGGATTTGTTACCTGTAATTTGCCCAAACTTTAGAAGCGACAAGAGCAAGAGCGGAAAGCCACTCCAGCCATGGCAGCACCCGGCTGCCCTCCAGCATGGCGCTTCCGACCGAGGCGAGCGTGGCCAGCCCCAGCCCCGCCAGCACAGCCACGACGGCACTGCTCTGCAGCCAGAATCGCTCCACCTAGGAAACAAAATCCAGGAGACCCTATTTCTGTTTCCCCAGCTATAAGGAAACAGAGTAAGTAGCTATATTTTTGCACCTTACGCAGCGTCAAGACAACCACCTGCTCCTGATTAGGTGGTTTTAAGGCTTCTTCCAAGAATTAACACGCCAAAGCAATTTTTGGAGTGCAACTTACCACGCCCAGAAACAGAGGTTTTGTAATATCCAAATTTGCTCTCCAAGCGAAGAAAAGGGAATAAAGACAGAGCATTCCAGTGAAGAGCCAGATCACGGGTGATTTCTGCTGCTTTGTCCTATAAAAAAATAATGTAGCACTCTAGCAGCATGATGAAAAAGGAGACAAAAGTTTTATGTGCTTGAAAACCACTATCTCTCTGCATACTTAAATGCATTTAATACAAGGAGCTGATGAGCCTTTCTTTACCTTTGCAATTTATGAAACTTTTTCAAAGCACAAAACCATCAGGATTTCAAGATTTTTAAGCTTGCCATCTACAAAGCCACAGGGTTACCAGGAGCAGGGATACTTTGCTCTTAATTACTAGATGACCACAGCCAATTGCTGAAATTTTTGCACCAGCAAGCAGAAGGCAAAGAAAGCTGCCCATGCAGCCAGTAAGAAAGTGCACGTCAGAGCAAATATTCTCCTCCAACTTACGGCAGTACTGTGCTCACACAGGCCACGAGTGCCAGGAGGAGGACGGGAAGGGAGAGCTCCGACTTCATCTGCACCAGCTGAACACTGCGGAGAAATCAGTGCATGGATGTGTCATCCCCAAATCACTGCCTGCACTCAATTAAAGTGTCAAGAGCAGCAGGGAACAACATAACATATTCCCATTCTGCCGTGATTAAGTCTACCAGAAATGGGAACAAGCTCGGTTTACACGTCAGGATTTTGAATGAAAAATAACTGGGAAGGGAGATCCAGCATTTTCCCTTCAATGGGGAAGACAGACGGACATGCATGCTGTCCCTGCGCCGGACACACACGGCCTCAGCTCTGGACCAAGACAAGGAACGGCGGGACTGGAGCCACCTTGGCCAAAATGACAGCAGCAGCAACAGGTTTCTCTGCACTAAAAAGCACAGTCAAAATTTTACTCACACCAGCATCTCTTTCATACTGGATCCTGTCTCGGACTTGGCCTAGATTACAAAGAAAGAAAACCCATGAGAAACCCACACTCTGATTGCCACATCACTGGGGCAAGGAAAAGTCTTTTCGTTTTCTGTTTGCAGAGCCCTGAGCGCACAGGGCTCCTCAAAACCCCTTCAGGTGGTACCCCAAGGTGGTCACAGGGAAGAGCAATTGCTTAAACAACAAAAAGACAGCAAACTCTACTCAAACCCTCATTGTAAGATTCTTCTCTCATGTTCTTGTTTTACATTATGCCACTGTGCAGTGTTTACCACCTGGATAAGAATTTTTTCAAGGTGCTACCAACCCATTACCCTGTGACTCAAGCACATCATATGGTTTAGCTATGACCTCCACTATATCATAGAATCATAGAATCATTTAGGTTGGAAAAGACCTTTAAGATCATCAAGTCCAACCATTAACCTAACGCTGCCAAGTCCACCGCTAAACCATGTCCCTAAGTGCCACGTCTACACGTCTTTTAAAACACCTCCAGGGATAGTGCCTCAACTGCTTCCCTGGGCAGCCTGTTCCAGTGCTTGATAACCCTTTCAGTGAAGAAATTTTTCCCAGTATCCAATCTAAACCTCCCCTGGCACAACTTGAGGCTGTTTCCTTTCATCCTGTATCTGCGCAGTGCAATTATTTATTTTCTGGGACATGTCCCCACAGTCTGAGACAAGCACGTGGGCCTCAGTTCCTGCTCGCTTACCAGACTCACCCGTGTCCCCTCTGCCCTGATGGAGGCAGAGCTGTACGAGATTTATATGAAATATATGAGAATTTTTATCACAGAGACTTGCAATCCATGGCACAAGTCTGGGAAAGAAGACACGCTCGGTGGAGGTGAGGAATTACTTTCATAGGTGCTTGTTGGAAAAGTGGTGGCTACCAAATAAAAGATAAGGTAAACGGATCTAGGAGGTCTGGAAGGAATATTTAATCTCAATAAAACCAGAATAGTTAATTGCATTCAAGTTTTAATTAAAAATTAAAAGTGTTAGAGGATGGAGAGCCAGCCCACAGCTCCCAAAGCACCACTGCTACCTCTCTGTTTCTTGCAAAGCCCCACCTTGCTGGCAGCCGACGGCTTCTGGCCCCAGACACATCCCTCACATGAGATGACACTTCTGATCCTTGGCTTATAGGTGGAACCCTTGCCCGAGTCTTTTCTCTGGGTTTTTTTTTTTTTTTTTTGACTCTGCCTGCCCTTAAAAAGGAGCCGTGGGACACAAGGGCTGTCTGTCCATCCAGGCAGGGCTCTGGCATTAGCCCAACTGGCGTTGGGACCAAACGCTTGGATTTTGCTGTATTTATTGCTCCTGCTTTAGACAAGTTCATCGTAAATGTGATTTGTGGTGTAGGATTACACGCAGTCCATCCCTAAGCCTCCTGAACATCAACTTGAATTCATCACATTTGATGGAGAAAGGAGTTAAGGGATTTGCATGCCTTGGTATTGCTCTGCCCAATGGAGTCTCATTCTCAGGAGACGGCTGGGAATAGGACAACAGGGGAAATCTCAGAAGCCCTTCCGAGGGTGGATCTTATCTCTGTAGGAGTTTTGGAAAGATTAAGAGGCAGCAGCAGGAATTATCAAGTCTTTTGCCTCACATCCTACAGCCACCCAGCTCTCTGAGAAGGCTGTAATGGAACAGCAGCGCTGCTCGCTGCGTCACGTTGGCTGGATGCGGGAGCTTAATTTCTGAGGATGGGGGACTTCAGGACCCCAAGGAGTGACACAACATGTAAACCACCCCTTTTTCTTCTTTTTTTTCCCCCCAGTGGTGCCATTTCCCAGCTCTCTGCACTGAAATCTCTGAAGCAGGAAGGACAGAAGGGGTGCTGGGCGCTTGCTCTCTTTGGGTGGCCAGAGCCAAACATCTAAGCCAGGGCTGGAGGAGGCAGATGCAAACCCTATGCTCCGCAAGCGACCATGCAATACCGCCCTCCCTTGGGAAGAGCACGGACCTGTCACTAACTCAAATCACAGGTTTCTGAGAACCCTCAAACCTACCATTCATTTAAATTCAACATTAGTAAGAAGTAAGTTAAGAGGAATCTTTTTTAAAGGTACAGCAATGAAAACTGCTTGCAACCTCTTTAAATAGCTGAGTTTACAATAAAAATATAAGACAATTATTTGTCTTAAAACAAGAAAAACACAAAATTGATGTCACCATCTCCCTCTAGCACAGTTTGCTCTTTGGGCTTTTACAAATACGAGACACCTGTACACCTCCCAGTAAATAATACGGCTCACCCTGTAAAGGCAAAGAGAATTATTTCTTTGCTTTCCCAGCCACATGATTCATTCCCAGAAAACCTGACAGATTAGAAGGTCAAAATTAGAAAGAATTTTTTAAAAAAGAAAACATTTTCAATTTCCTCCCTTGCAAGCCATTAATCATCACAAAAAGAAAGGTTCTGTTATTGCATAAGTTAAAAGAAAGTCACTTAGAAAACATCTCTTATTTACCAGATTGAATGTCCCATATTCTTCCCTGAGAAAGTGGGTCAAAAATCCTTGAAAAGTCGTCTGGTCTCCCCATGTCCAACGGGCTCGATTGAGGTAGGACGAAGCCGGCAGATAGAGATAAGGCAGCAAACCAGCCAAGAAGCATAAACCCAACTTCAGCAAATGGCCTAGGGACAATTCCTGCACCAAAATATGTCATATTGCATAACAATGTTTATTTTAGTTTAATCACGCTGGAACTTCAAGAACAGATAAAGAAAAAACATCAAATATATTTACACAGAGCTGATCTCTCAATTTATAGTAAGTCCCTACAAAATGCTATGTTAAACCTTACGATTTTGTGGATTACTAGGAAACTGCATCAAACTGATCTCCTTTGCATGGCAGGGTGAAATTTAAGTGAAGCAAATAATATTAGCTAGGACTCATGAGTATCATACTCATTGCATCTTTCACATTTAAATCATGGCATGACATGCATAGATGGCTGAAGCACTGCAAGGCTGAGATAACCCACTTTGCAGCGATTAAGAGTTGGCTGGTATTCCATCTGGCAAAAAAAAAATAATAAAAAAATGCTGCTCTAGCACAACTACACACATCATCACCATCATCAGGAGTCAGTTTTGCCATGTACTTTATCGTGATTACACTGGCTAAATTGGATAGGCCAACTTTTGGGGTGGGATTTTCAAGACTGCCTAAGGGGTCAGGAAGACAAGACTTTCAAAGGGACTTCTGTGCCTAACTCCTTTAAGTGCTTTGGAAAATCCCACCCTAGAATATTGCACGCTTGCTTTATCGTTAGCCACTGCCCCGTCAATCAAATCACTTCTTCAGCAGTCGGGGTTATGGGGAAGAGGCACCATTCAGAGCGGTGATCTACAGAGCAGAAAAAGCAGCTTGATTTGGTGGTGGTCACAGTTCCTTCAGAAGAAAGCTGGCTTTTTTTTATTTAAAAAGGCACTTTTTCCATCAAATATCCTTCTGATTAGGTGGTTTTCTGCACTAGGCACCACTGGGCCGTGTAAAGTATTTCCCAGGAATATTATATTGGCACAGGATTGTCCTTGCTGGAAATCACAGAGGTCTCTCTGGACCTCCCCGGTTAAAAACACAAAAGCTCTGTTTAAAGAACACAAATACATTGCAGAAGTGAGTCTTCATTGTGTTAAAGGAAATATATAGTCAGAAAGGGGTTTGCTGGAGACACTGAAGAGATTTTGGATCAAGATTGCCTGAGCTGCATTTTATCTCTTGCAGCTTGTGTACTTCACTCCAGGCTTAGTTCTACCCTGTGCCGTTACTCAGAACCACACCTGATTTATCAGGTTGAGGGTGGAAAAATACAGGCAGGGCTGCCCAGCAGAAACCTGCCCAACTGTCCCCTTCAGGGGGGCAAAAAAGAGATGGGGGGGGAGTAGATGGAGGTTTCTCAGGGCCACTTGCAAAGTGATCAGAGCATCTGTGTCATTGAGATGTGCAGCTGTTTTCAGGGCAAAGTAGAATTTCTACAACACGTCTACATCCAGCCTGATGCATTGACCCACAGAAGACCACCTACAGAAGATAAGAGCATTGCAGGGCCCCTGAACGTCACCCGTGAGCCTCATCCAGATGGATGCATATCACCTTCATAAGCCAGGCATGCAAAAAGGTGTTTTCACCTTCTTATACAATAAGCACGTTTAATAAAGACATGTAGAAGGAGGGACATCTTGAGAACGAGATCTCTGGTAGGAGATGAAAGGGACGTATCTGACTGGATCAGGTGGACTGTTCCACCAAAAGTCAGCCTTCCTTTGGTCTTTTCCAGCTGGCATGAGCCAGGCGCTCTTCACCTGAGAGCTGATCTCTTGTAGGACTCTCAAGTCCTGGCTGCATCAGAGCTGGAGGCCACCGAGCCTGGCACATCCCAAGGAGATGCTGAAAAGGACTTCCCCCTAGAGAAAAGCCTCTGTACCCTTCTTGCCATGCTGCTTATTCGGGCTGCACCTTCAACTATCAACAGCAGTCACGAGATGCTCTGTAACGAGTGGACGTGGCTTTTGTTTATTACCACCAGTGAATCAACATACAGAAACTCATCTCCAGATGAGTTGATGGCATGAGAAAGCCAGTGCCATCAGCCAGAAGAAGCAGTGCCCAGATTGCACATGCCTGTGACTTCTCAGCAACAGGTATTTATCTGCTTTTCTGTCTGGTAGGTCATTGAACGTGTTCTTATTTCCTACACGCTGGGTAGTTTTTAGCTCCAAGTATCGGTCTCGTGGTTGCTCACAGGGTACTTGCAAGCTGCTGGGGCGGAGCACTCCGGTGCCAGGAGACACAAGCGGGTCACAGATTGCTGGCGTGAGCAAAGCCCCTAAATTGTCATCGGTGCCTCTGGTGTCAGACTGATGGACTGTAACTTCAGTGGGTTATGACCGACTAGTTTAGACAGACCATTGACTGTCCCTGTTCGTACATCAACATAAAAGTGGCACAAGTGCTTGGAAAGAAGAATTACTCACTGCCTTACAGAAATAGAGGTATGGGTCAGCAAAATACATACCGTCTTTCTGAAAAGCCGGGAGAGAACCCAAGGCACAATACAAGCGATATAAAGCACTATCGTGTGCTGATTGCACAAACTGAGCCCGCAGCAAAAGGCACCAAGCTTAGAGATCTGAAAGGGGAAAAAAACCACATTCACAATTACTCCTTACAGTTTGCAAAAACATCCAGAGACCAAAAGAGCTTCAGCGCAGCCCACAGCACACTTACAGAAAGGCAGATACACTGGTGAGCACCAGTCAATTGTAACACAGATAACAGAGGCTATTTCAAATTATTTACAGGGACATTTCATTTGTTTAACAGAAAATGTATTTCAGAAGCATCTGGCTGAACAGCTACTTCTCCATGTATACAGAGATCATCTGTAGCACCATCATGTCATAACGATGCGACGGGGTCCAATTCCTGAACCCCTGCTGCACAGGGGAGCCTGCCCAGCAGTTAAGTCCGAATGATGCAAAGTTTTCTGAAGTCATACCCTAAAATAATGCCGTTATGTACAGAGACCTCAATTTATATAACAGGAATGATTTTTTCCTCTTCTTCAGGCACAGAGGGCTAAAGTCCTAAGCAAGGGAATTAAATGCGATATCCCTCATTAGTCTAAAAGCTCATTTTCAAGCAACTTTGGAAGAGTTTTCTGATAAAATGGGTAACGTATCCAGCCTATGCAGCACAGTGCAGGGTATTTCTGGTACGCATTGAGGATTATTCACAGGTTCGTTATTGGTACCATGGCCATCCCTGGCTGATGCTATGGAAAGCCTCTCTCTGCCCCGTGCCGCTGTAGGCTCCGCTCTGTCCAACACCATCACACCACTGCTGAGTCCTCTTCATTCAGTGAGGGAGGACCAGGCTACAAGAGCAACTCCATACAGAAACCTTGGTCAGTGCTACGTACACCACTGGCCACTGCCTCTCCTCTGAATTTGCCTCCTCCTCCACCATCACTGGCCACTTGGTTTACGTTACAACCTGAAGCCAAGCCCCAGGGCAGCTCCTCGGTGGGCAAAAAGCCACCAGAGTCTTGCAGATGTTGTTGGACCGGAGTTGACAACCCATCCTCACCTTCCCAGCCATGCCCAAGGAGGGCAGCACTTCCGCCTATCATCAGAGCATCGCCCCTGCTTATTTCAGTCACTGGTGAGGACGGCGCGTGAGATGCAAACACTTGCCTTGGTGTGGTGATGAGATCACCTGGTAATTTTTAATTGATTGCCCAGCATTCAACGTTGAACGCTGCCTTGCCATGGAAACACCTGCCATCACTTCTGAAAAACATTTGTGGGCTTCAGAGCTGCCCTGCGGGACTCAGAACAACCTCAGTGATTTTTCAAGTATATTAATGAACTCCAAGCACACCCCTGAAGATGTCTCCATGACCATCTGATTTATGAAAAGCACTGTGAGCTTGCTGTTGGCAGCCTGGCTTCTTCAAGGCATGGGATGCCAGACACCCAAAAAACATTGAAACAAGCTCCTTAACTCCTTTTGAAAATCTCATCTGACAATCCCATTGGAAATTGGGCACGTGAAACATGGAAGCAGGCTGGAAAATGCCCACCTCCATCTTCATGGAGTTCAGGTTGTGGGGATCTTGGGACACTACTCATCAAAAAAGAAAAAAACAAATCCAGTGGTGAAACAAGGTCTCTATAACCACTGATAAAACGTGCTATTTGAGAACTCGCAAAGCTGAGTAAACTACCACTGCGGACTCCTGAAATTCTAGCCTAGCCCAACAAAAATCCTTTTATTCACACAATTTACAGGAGTCACAGCAGGCAAGTCTGTGAGAGGAGAAGAGATCAGATGTTCAGGCAAATAGAAGTGGAAAGAACAAGATTGCTGAGTAAATATATCATTTGGCTGCCTAGTCTCTTCATAAAGTAGAGAATACAGCATGAAATTTGAAGTCTCTGTATTTAACAATGCCATTATTTTAGGGGCACATTTAATTTCAAAAGAAGAACTGATTGAAAATTTGGTCATTTCTGTTTTTCAGTAGAAACCTGGGTTTCTGACTAGATGAAGTTTTCTGTAACATCTAGGAAGGATTTTCTTGGGATTTTACCCCAAGGAAAAATATCAGTTTTGAAAACAAGAACTTGAACACCCACAGCCTAGTTTGAGTCTTTGATGCAGGAAACCAAACTTTGCACTATCACTTAGATGAAAATTATTTTGCTTTTCCTGTTTCCACCCTGTGTGTATTAAACAAACCAACCCTAAACCCATCCAACAGGTCCCAACTCAACCCTTAAGCAAAGCGGATAGGTTTTTCAATAGGTAGGTCAGGGATGGACACCACCCAGCACAGATGTTGAACCCAGTCCCAAAATTTAGCCTTCTTTAATTCAACAAAACTAAATCAGCACTAAATGAATAGGAAATTAAACAGACGCATGATAACTAATTGAAAAAAAAATAAAGAACTATTCACTTTGCTTGAGATGTTTTACCTTTGATCTCTCTTTTGCAGTGGATGCCTCCTCAAAATGCACGGTGAGAGCCATCAGCAGCCCCACAAACAGATTGTTTAAGCTAAAAACCTCCGCCGCGATGGACCACTGCCATGTTAGACGAGAAAATGAAAACACCCCCGCAGCAAGGATTCCTCCAGCATATGAGCCAGAAAGCCTGCAAACACAGATAACATGAAATCTTCTTTTCCAACAAAAAAGCCTACTTTATTGTCCTTCTTTTTTTAGCTTTTTTTTTTTAAACATACTGCAGCAGCAGAAATGATGACTGCCACCCAGCACCCTGCCAAAACATTATATGGTTAATATCTTTCTAATAATTTCTTTGCAAAGAATTGCAATTAGGAAGAGCAGGCGTTAGCCAGCCCGTCTATTTGCAAGCCACCCAACACCAAAGAGTCGGCTTCTTCTCGCAAGTGCCATGAAAGCCTCCAGTATTGAATTTGGTTCAGAAACCCCGATGAGCGATGGCCCAGCGGGTCGCGGTACGCCGAGCCAGGGAGTCACGCCTCTAACGGGATACTCTCCGCTGGAGGAGACGCCAGCAAGGGTGCAGCCTTAAATTCATCAAGGCGCTGAATAAAGAGTGGATTAGAGCTATTCATGATGGACAGCATTAGCAGAGCTTTCCTGAGGGGGTGTTTAGTGTCTTGGGGGTGGGTGAGGATTGCGGCGCCCATGGTCCTGGCAGGGAGAGGCGCCCGACGGGGTCAGGAGCGGGGAAAATGGGTGTCAGCTCCAGCAAGCAGGAGAGAGTGGAGGAAGCGGGTGAAGCACCCGCCACTGGGATGGCTATGAGCCCAAAAACTGGGTACCTCTGCGACTCCCGGATGGGATTACGGCACATGCTCCCCACAGAGCTGCTTACCCAACTCAGCTGGATGCTGCAGCCAGCGCGGGGAGCCCACGAAGTGGGATTTAGCCCAGGAAACCTATTACGCCCATTCTGCAATAGCAGCTCTTCCCACCCGGTCACATCGGGGGCAGCTCCAGCTCTGCCTGTTTGGAATGTCTCCCCTTCGGGAAGTCACCCTGAAAAGTCGCCATGTAGGGTACCACAACCAGCTCAATTACACCTTATCCAAAGACAGAAATAGCGGTGGCTATGGTCAAAGCTCCTCTCCAGAAATCCATCATCCCGCTGTGAGACTAAGCCAGGCTTTACCACAAATCAGGTATTTTTCTAGTCTCACCCCAGGTACGCACACTTCCATTTAGTCTTAACGTTTCCAGCAGGTTTAAAGCAAAACGATGATAAGCTAGCCAACTTCATCAAGGTACCAGTGTAATTCGCTCCTAAATACTGGCCATATCCTCTAGCACAGCCAAAGTCCCCAGGTGGTTTGTTCTGCCCATCAGAGATCGGAGCAGACATCATGTAGGACTTACTTATGGGGTTCCTCACGTAACTCTGAGATAAATGGAGACCGAGTAAACACAACCTACAGCCTCTATGAACAGAGATGAGGGAGCTGCTGGCACAGCACTCCCTAGCAAGGGCTCCTCTCCTTGGTTATGCTTTCTTTCCACCTTCCCAAAATGACCTCAGTATACTGAAAAGCCAACCTATTTCTGTAGATGTCAAAGACGGACTTGTGCATTCAGAATGGGAATTTTTAATCCATTAAAAATGGGAAGCAGGGTTCATGGGGAGGAGAGGACTGGGATGAGGGCTTGGGAGCACCAGGTCTCTATTCCTTCTCCTGCCATTGACACTGAACATGCTGGGTGGTCTGGGACAAGCCACTCTGCTGCGGTTGTCCCAGGTATCTCCAAAATAGGACTAGCAATTTTTATCTATCTCCTTTGTAAAGCATTTTCAGATCTGCAGCTGCAGAAAGTAGCCTGAGGGTGAGAAGCAAAGCAATTTGGTTAATACTGGAGAAAAAAGAAACCAACTCTCCTGTGTCCGAGGCCAGAGCGAGACAAGCTCAGGGTGACACAGAGCTTCAGCATCAAGATTGTAGGAAGAGGTCTTGAAGAAATCAACAGAAGGGGAAAAAAAATCTGAAAATTCCCAACTGATAGCAGGTGGGACTGTTTCACACCAAATCTGTGTCTGCAAAGTACCCTATAAGCTTTTGAGAAAGGTGATATGGAACCTCTTCTGTAGGAAATCAGGCAAACTTTTAAGTGCCTACTGTTGTGCTCACTACTGCATACCACCATGGTGGACTCTTCCAACGTCTAAACTTCAATGTAGTTCAACACAGGTCTAGGTATTTGGCATGAAATTCTCCAAGGCAAGACCTGTCACTCACTGCATTAATATAACGTTTCAAAATCACACAATTGCATAGAGAAAAGGTGTTCACAGGCATGAACGCTGCTCCGTCGGTTTTGCTACCAAGCCAGCCCGGTAGCCCTGAGTCCGTCACCTCCAAGGAAGAGGTGGGAGACACACCACCCGTCTCACAAGGTTTTCAGTCCCAAGGGCTCTGTTTGTGCTCTCCTCATCCCTGTCACTAGAAAGATGTGGCACCCGAATAAAAAAAAGGAAAGATGCAATGGAGTTTGCAGGAATCGAGTCAGAAGTGGTCTCTACTCCTAAAGAGAAATACCAGGAAAGGCAGCGGGGCCATGTGTATTTAAAAACTGAGAGATCCCCCAATACACAAACCCCAGTACACAACATCCCCAGGTTTTGACTAAACCCTTTAAACAACACAAACTGTTAGTAATAAAGAAACAATTCCCTTTGGAATTCTTGCAGGGAAAATAAGGTTAAAAAAAGGTAAAACAACCTTCCCAAAAACCTCGGGACGAAACGCAGCATCTTAGGCAAACGTCCCAATCATTTACCAATTCTCCTTGTCTTTCTCAGAAAAGACTTGAATGTATCATTAGAGTTCAAATGAGATGAAAGAAATCTTGTCCTTTTGATAAAAAGTCTCAAACCTGCGATTCAAGTTTTATGAAGTAAGGCTTAAGCAAAAACTACTCAACCCAAAGCTTAAAGACTTATCCCAGCTACGTGGGGCTGAGGACACCTCTGCTTACCATCCAGCGCAGGGTCAGGATCCAGCACTGAGCATGGTCCACAGATCTGTTTGTCAGCAGAGCCGGTGTTGCCTTTAGTTTCCTGTGAAACTCATGGCAAAGCCAGGCTGCTAAGCTTATTTTGTGAAAGCATGTTGCATGCATGGAGCACTAAGCTCCTACAAGTACACTAGAGGCTAAAAAACCAGATGGAAATCTATTGCGTTCTTGAAGAACATCAAGACAATAGCTTTGGGAAATGCAAGCTGGAGACCAAGAGTTTTTTGCAGATTCTCTTACCAGCAATGGAAATGATGGATTTACAAGTTTGCTAATTTAGGAGGAAACACTCTTGGAAGTGGAAGTGATCAGACCAGGTATCTCCAGAAAAGGATGAAGACCACCTGGCAGAAAAAACCTCCACACATCCAGCAGGTCTACCCAACGCAACAGCAGAACAAGAAGAAATTAACCCCATGCAACCATGTCAGCATGATGCTTGGGCCAAATTAAATCAACCCTGCCTTGCAGCTGGGCTAACATGGTCATACTGCTCATCTCGATCGACATGAGGATCTCCATGCACCACTGCACTCTTCCATCTGGCAGCCTCTTGGACTTCTCCAGCACAGAGTGACACTGTGCTGTGTCTCTCTTGCCTTAGCGCCAAGCCGGCCCCTAAAACCATGTTTTTTCTGAAAACACCTTTTAGTTGCCTAACACCATCTCTCCTTTTGACAGCACATCAGGGCTACAGAGCAGAGAGCAGCGGAGATTTATCCTCACTTGCCTTCTACTCATGCTTCTGTCTTCGAACACAACATTTTGCAAATACAGTTGAGGTGCTACAAAAAACATGGCAAAGACCCATGACAGCTGGCTCCTCGACTGGCCTCATGTAAAAGCAACATCTAGGAGGGCTTTATCCCATTGCTTCTGGGGAGCAGGGAGGGTAGCTTCCTCCTCACCCAAAGCCAGCATGTTTCCCCCAGTCTTTGGAACCAGTATGAGAAAGCACAGATGACTGGAACAAGAGGATCAATGGGTTGCCAACAATGAAGCCATGGCAATGGTAATAACCATTCGGTGTTCATCTGTCAACACACTGTAGGCATAAAGCTACCTTGCAGCGACTCCCTCAGGAAGAGAGGCTTTACAAAGAGCAAAAGGTGGGCAAAACCCCACTATAAAGCCCTGTCCAGTGGAGGGGTGATCTGGGCTTGGGCTAGGTAGGGACTATCTCTCGGAGAAGAAGGCTGGGTCACCTAGAAGAAAGCATTCAGAGCAGTAATACCCTGCCATTGCAACAGCCTCAGGACACAGAGATCAGCTCGTGAAAGATGAAGATTTGCAGCCAACGCAACAGCGGGAAAGTCTTCATAATTTCTCCCAGGGGTATAACAGCTCTACCACCGCCAGGCCCACTTCGAGAAGGCTCGAAGCACCAAGCTTCAATAAAAGCTGCCTTCCAGGCTTGTTTATCTCAGGTGGAGGAAAAGCCAAGGGAACAGCTTATATTTTTGATTTTGCAAAATAACCCACTTGGGGCAAGACCTGCTCAAAGCACATGGAGCACTTTATCAAAACAAAACAAGTGGGAAGAAGGTCCCTTCCTATCGGTCGACCAACTATAATCTTCTGAACATGGGCAGAAATTCCCATCATCTGAAAACGCACTCAGAAGGGACAGAAGCAGCCAGCGAAGGAGAGGTCACACAGTCCTTTGTGAGAAATATTTTCCCATGGCATCCCTAAACATAAAAGGAAAAGACTAAAAAAAATAATTATTAATTTGTTTTCCTTTTCAGGCACCCAAGTGAAAGAATGCGCGGCTGGGCCTCAGCTCCAGGGACGTGGGCAGTAGAAACTTGCTTTAATCAGGAATATTTTAGCTGCAGGTTTTCGTTAAGAGTTTGCAGGAACAACAGGGAAAACTGAAATTACGTCTTTTAATCTGTTTTTGCCATTATTGTTTTTAGCTTCTCATTTGTTGGCAATCACTAAAACAAGTCAGTTTGCGATTTAAAATTTAGCCTCTCCTCTAAGTTTGGTAAAACTTTCTGTTAGCCAAGAGCACAGGTTACACCTATATGCATTTAACAAAGAACTCAATCAGCATTTTTACTTTTTAATTAGTAAATAATAGCAGACATTTTATATTTAATAATTTGCAAAAACTTATTAAATTATTGGTATAAAGCTATATATGGATGGGAATTGGAATTTAATTAAAATGTTTTTGTTAAATGCCATCTTCAGTGCCCAGGATTCATAAAGAAGAAAAGTAAGATAATCGGAATGTTTTATATTTGAAGCTGATGTATTAAACACTGGAAACACCTATCTGTACCTAGTGAAATAAGCTGATTATTTCTGCCCTCTGTTCCCTCCAAAACTTTACAGGTAGCAGATCTCCGTCTCGCGTCTTTTTTTTTTTTTTTAACCCAGGGGAATAAGAAAAAACTGTCCCACTTCTTAAAATCTCCACTAATAAACTAATGAATGGATTTTTTTTTTTTAATTTCAGTCTCTCCCTGCAGATGATGACCCTGATGTCGGCGGTTCCCCGTACACCTGCACAGGCTCCAGGTACCTTACCTGCAACTTCTGCCTCTGCACTGCTGTGACTTCCCTTTGCAGTAGCAAAGATATATCCCTTCAACGTATTTTTATTTCATGGTAGAACAGACTAGTGCATCAAAGATTTAACATTTCAAATTTAACTTAAGAGGTTTCACTTGTTTATTAACAAACCAATTTTTTTTGATGCAGGCTAAAAAGGATAGGACTTAGAAGACTCAACAACCAAGCTTTCCACAGATAAATTTTAAGTATGCATGTGCATTGGTGCTGAAATAGAAGAAATACTTTAAAAAACCCAAACAAAACAACACAAACCCAACAAATAAAAATCCAAACATGAGTTTAGGACCCAAGTGATAATAATTATCCCCCAAAACCCCAATCCCTCTGGGTTTGCCTGCCTCTTAGTCACAAACACTCCATGGACAAAAGGCAGTTTCTCTTGCTCTCAGCGCTGAAGAGCCAGCGCAGGTACTACAGGGAATAGCAAACCAGATTTTATTCTTCCTCAAGGACCTGGAGCTGAATAGCCACTTAAGCCCTGCCCGCAGCCTCCGCTCCCGGCGCTGGAGGAGGAGGTAGGGGAGCGCGCTTGGCCCGTCGATCCCGGTTGAGTCTTCATGGCCACAAGGAGAGAAAGGAAACCAAGCAAATGGGCAGGACACCATAAAACCCCCCCCCAAACCCCAAAATGGGCACTTTGGTTATAACTGACTGCCGTCACACGCGTCAAACAGGGTTTTAGCACCATGCAACATCAGCGTTCCCCCGATGTCTCGGGGCGGGGGCGACCAGGTATCATCCTCACCACCTTCCACATGCATTCAGTGCCCCCTCTGCTTGATACACCCTCACATCCAGCTAGGGACTGCCACCACTTATGTACCCCTTTTTTTAAATGCTGTTACTGAGCCACCACAAGTTGAAGAGGGGATGCTCCAGCCTGGTTAAGGAGTACTGAACGAGTGAGGATTTTGGTTAAGGGGAGCTGGTCCTTGCACCCTCTGGCATATGTCCTCCTGGACTGGATGTGTCCCGTAAGGACACCACCATGGACGTGTCCAGTAAGGACACCACCTCTGTAGGATAATATTGAGTCCCTGCCTGTCCCCTTGGTAAATACAGGCCTGTGAATGTCACTAGCACATGCAAGAGGACTCTTGCATGCCACCCCTCGGGTGCCAGCGCCGTGCCACCTCAGCTCCTCTCACCCGGAGGACCAAGCTGCGGCCAGATGCCCCAGGATGGTGGCAGGGACCTCGGTGGGTCTGGACACCGGGGATGGGAAGAGTCCCTGCGCGGGCTCGGCAGGGGAGTGAGGAACGGGACCTCCCGACCTCAAACCTCGCACGCTCCCGGATGCCCACCACCACGCCAAAGCAGAGCCTGCCTGCAGCAGCCCCTTCCCAAGAAAGTTTGGTAATTAAATTCAACGCCTCCATGCCGAGCTATTCCAGAGTAGTTCAACGAGTGGAATAACTCACGACAGATCGATAAAATGCATATACAGCTGCGCTGCTTTAATAAATACCCGGTACTCACACCTTTCTAAATAGCGAGTTGTAAAAACTGTGCTTCCAGGTATTAAAATTGAGAACTTCTCTCCCGGTGTCTTTGCAAGCAGAAAGGGTGTATTAGTTAGACCCATTATTTGATTCACAATCCTTAGAAAATAGGTACGCCTTTATCCTGGGCGCCTGTAATAACCGGCGCCTACTTCCAAAAAGCCCAACCCTCGGTAGGAACCGACTTTAGCTATTTAAATGTTTTAGAAGTTGGGTTGGTCTCTTTTTTTTTTTTTTTTGTAATTGCAGAAACTTTTCCTAATCTGACATTTGTTAAAACCCCTTATTAGAAATTATGCAGCCGCGGAAAAAAAAAAAAAAGAGAGAGAGAGAGAAAAAAATAGAATAAAATATAAAATAAAATAAAAATGAGCTGGCTTCACAATTACCAAGTCAGCCCATGCAGCCCTTCGCTATTGTACGGAGTGGCATAAACCCCCCGGCGGCCTATCAGCTCCCTGGCAGGCAGGGGGCTGCGCTATTCAAAGCGAGAGATACAAGCTGCAGGGCAAAAACCTGGCAGCTCCCATCTGACCCCCCAATCCCCGGCTGGTGACAGCTCCAAGCTCCATGGCAAATTAGCCCTTCTCACATTACAATTGCAGGAGACAGATTCCATTAGCGGTATCTGAAATTGAGTGGAGAGCTGCTCCGTTATCAGACTTGACTCATAAGCGCCGCTATTAATCAGAGCTATGATAGCATTTATATATTTCAAGCTATCTGCCGCCGCTGTGATATTCTGCTACAAAGGGTTGATGGGACTTAGGGAAGGGAACAATGGAGCTTTCTGGGAAAAGCAGAGTAAATCAAGAAAGTCTGTGACTTCCGCACATTCTGAAGGGATTGCGGTTTACATAAATTTTCTCCCAATTGGAGATTGAGCTCTTCCTCATCTTACACATGGGATTTAGTTGTCACTCAATGGTAACAGCTGTGAAAAGGTGAAGCGGCCCACCGCTCAGAATATTGCCTCCGCTTTTAAAGCAATTAACCCATGAACAGGAGGATACCTGGTGATATCAAAGGGATTAAGCCAGGCAGTGCATTATTAACATTTCCTTGAACTAATTCTAACTCTGACTAGCTGTCAGAAAAGACTCTTCAGTCTTTAAAAAAAAAAAAAAAAAGAGTTTTTTGCCCTGCTTTCCCCCCCCCTTCAAAACGTAGCAGAGTTACTGCAGCCTAATGTGCCTACTTTAGAGCAAAATGCAAATGAACAGATTTGGTAATGTCTTCAGACTGAACTCACTGCTGGTTTATTACGGGGACGAAGGGGAAAAAAAAGAAAATATATATCTGATCAATTAGCCAGAGGTCACAGTAGATATTCTTCTAAAAGCAAATTAATACTTGCGTACTTTCTTTTCTTCTCTCCCTCTGAAAACTTCGTAACTACTCGTTACTAAGCGTAGCTGCTTTTGAAACAGCCAAGATCCTTGCGCCATGCTACAAGGGTGATAATCTACGATAACCTGTAATCTGGAAAAATCCAAATATGCCCTGTAAGGAGATTCCTCCTTCCCCAAAGCCCAATATTTTAATTTCCCACGATGGTCGAGGGGGCACTGGCATGCCAGGCGGGAGCAGTCCTCTCTCATCCCTCCGTCTTCCCCAAACCACAACCCAAAAAAAGGAGTCAAACTATTTGGGGACAACTCCCGCTCTGGCAAACCCACATTCCTGAGGAACAGGGAGTATTTCCCCACCCGTCACAGGCAGCAAACCTCTCCCAACACCAGTTAGTTTTAAGGGAGCATCAGCCATGAAGTCCCTCTGGGGAGGACCACGAAGATGACCCATCCTCCTGGTGCTCCTACACGCCTGGTCCTTCTCAGGGACCTTCCCACGAGGGCTCCAGGACACACAGCACTGGAGCAAGGGCCGTCAAGATGGTCAAGTGCCATTTCCAAAACACCTGGATTTCAAAATGATCCAATCATTTTGATGATTTCACTATACAACATTCCTACTGCTTCTTCTTGTTGGCAGTGGGAGAAGAGTTGGCTCCAGGTTTCATATGCATCCACAGTATGTTGCTCGGAAGGTTTGGGGAGCAGGGAATATGAGCAGGGAATATATATATAAAAAAATATATATATATAAATAAACTCCAACATGATACCCAGAAAAACAAACTGAAGAGACCTGAACTGCTTAATTTAATGCAACATTTTCTGCCCTTCCAAAAACCCGTGCGCAACTCAGCCAGAATAAAGCCGGCAAAAACTTACTAGAAGTACTTGGGCAATGACACCTTCTACTCTGCTACCGCCCCTGCAATAAATCAGCTTTGTGTATTTAGATACAGCAAAGCAGCCAAGCTAGGAAAGGTATACGCTGAAAAAAAATTGCACTTACTTAAAGCAGGGGAAAGCATCCTATTTCTCTTTGCAACAGAGAATGCAAAGAATGCATCATCTGTGCAGAAAATGACACTTTGGCAATCATATCATAAGAAGATAATTGGTTTACTTTGTAAACTTGCTATGCTTTGCCTCCCACGGTAAAACAAATAAATAGTTGTTTAAAGAAACAATCCTATAGCCGCACTTGCCGCGTCCTAAAAACATAAAGCAGCTCCCCCCTCTCTCAAAGCAAAGACGAATTATTTGCCTCAGTTACAAGCAGTCCGAGAAAACTCTTTGTAAATGCCATTTTACGATAATTACAAGCAATTTATTAAGACTGTGCAGAGGGGGAAAAAACCCGTATTTGAGAACTAATTCAAAGGAGTAAACCGCTCGTTCGGCGATAGCCTGGATTACTGACAAAAGGGCTTTTTGCATCAACACGGTTCGACGTAACTTTGTTTTAAGAAGCACAATCCGGGCTTAAAAAAAAAATAATATAATTAAATGAATAATATGTAATAGAATATAAGATAATGAATAAACAAACAAGATGTTGGGGTTGCTTCCTATCGACGCCGGCCGTGCCTGCGCGGAGCATCCCGCCAGCCATCACCTGGCAGAGGAGAAATCTGTTTAAGGAATAAATTGGATCCTAATCCCGCACGCGCCGTAACATCCCAAACACCACCCAGCCACGGAAGGAACCGCGACTCTTTGCTTAAGCAGTAAAAGAAATTGTCCCGACCCACCGAGGAATAAACTCGGGAAATGCCTCTTGAACAAAAAGAGTCAATGGGGGGAAAAAAAAAAGGAGAGATTTACTGTACGGAGATGCTGGGAGGCACAGAAAAACCCCGCGAGGGTAAACAGCAACGCTGCCCGGCTGGTGGGGAGAAAAGAAAGGTTTTAGAGGTTAAGTTCAGGTCAGACGACAAATGAAATTGTAACAACCCAACTGACATTGTATAATGTCTTCTTCCACTCGATCAATAGGGCAGCGTCAGCCCCATTACCATAGAGATGGCTTCCTCCCCGCTGAAGGGTGGCTATTGTTTGAGGAGAGAGATTTGCCACTTGAACCGTGTTGCTCCCGAAGGATGTGTACTTCATCAATTATTTGTATTCCTAACATCTACATATTTTCATATTAACGTCCACATTTCATGCGGCAAGAGGAGCAGGTGCTTATTTTTCCACCGGTACCTCGCGGGGGTCACCCCATCAGCTAAATTTTAATTGAAACACAAAAATGAGGGGGGA